>NW_007253199.1:67515-89003 GCF_000164805.1 Carlito syrichta
CTACCAGGAAATAGAAGTTAAAAAATATCTAGAAAGAAGTAAAACTTAGAAAGACAGAGAGAAATAATTCTGCTATGCACTTTCCATCAGGTGTATTGAGATTTACTTATAAGTTTTACTGCCATGTATGCACACTGGTCACTAATCACACGCCAATATTATAGGTATAACTGATATCCTATGTCAGAGGCGATCTTCCAGATGGGCCTTTACAGGCCTCAGCCATGTAGCTATAGATGTTGGCTCCCAACACATAATAAATAATTAAGATAAAAGACTAATCAAACATAGATGGAAAGAGGATATTGAGCTAAAATCTATATATGATTCAGTTACCAAGAATATATAATTGAAGAAAAAAGAAAGTAAAGTAGGAGTTTAAGAGAAGTAGAGAAAAGAATCAGAAAATAAATGTATTCTAATACAATATCAGAAATAGAGAATAGTAAAGAATGATTGAATTTTTTTCCAGGATTATTAGAAGGAAATACAATATTTAATCCTAGCAGGAAAAATAAAATAAGATCCATATGTAACATGATATAGAAACAAAAAACAAATAAAGAAACTGAAAAGCAACTAGAAAAGTATAATTTATCTCCAAAGAAATTATAAATCAATAGCACCTATCTTATTGGTACTCATAGTGTCAAAAATAGTGATTGATAATAGAAAATAAATCTTCAAAGTAGTAAAAGAAAATAACTGGCATCCTAAAATTCTATACCCAGCTAAAGTATTATTTAAGAATGACATTGAAAACAATGTTTTGCAGAAAGTGCACACACAAAAACATACATACATACACCTTTTTGTTATTTCTATTCATTGAAATTATAAAGTCATTCTTTGTCTCAATGTTTTAAAGTCTTGAATTACACTGAGTTTAGTATTAATATTGAGGTCTGATTTTATTTCTATTTACCTGCCAATCATTTGCATTTTAACCTGTCAAATCATATTTTTGAAATTAAAATGTTTTTATTAAAGTACTGCCCACACATAGTTTCATAAGATAAATAGAATAAGTGGGTTTACAGAAAACCAGCAGTCTCCTGCCTTCATGTTCTCAGCCACTCTTTAGGGCAGTCCTTGCCTGATCTCTTACCTGTTTCTTCTATATTTCTTTAAAAACATGTGTCTCTTCTACTATGTCAATTTTACATATTTTATATTTGCTTTCCAATGTGAAAGATGACAATTTATCACTTATGTTCCTCCTGCCTATGTTCCCTCTCTTGCTATTCCAAGTTATTATTGTTATTCCAAATTCTACCACAATTTTTGGTTACATCAATATTAAATATTCACATTGCTATCTATGTAAATGTTCTTTGCTGAGTCAAGTTGTGAATTATTATATTTTTTCCTTGCTTAATTTTTACCTTGAATAAATCATTTTATTTTTCCATTTGCATACTTTACAAATATTTCTATTTTTGTGATTCCTTTCCCACTTACCACTGAATTGCAAATCCCTTCTAAATAGTATTTCCCACAGTCAGACAGGTAGATACTATATTCTACCACCTGGAAATGGCTTCTTTCATTCTGCAGAGTCATCAAACTGGGACTTCTCACTGCCATTGCTTGAGAAATTCCTTTGCCTCTTTTATATGCTATATCCCATTTCATGATTTCCTTTCTTCTGCTCTCATTTTTATATCATCATCTTGTTGTAACTCATCCTCTATTAATAAAGCAAGGTGTACAAAAAGGTGTGTGTGTGTGTGTGTGTGTGTGTGTGTGTGTGTGTGTGTGTGTGTGTGTGTCTTCAGATTTTGTTTATCTGAAAATGTTTAACAAACTAATGTAATGTCTGGTGACTTTTCCCTTTCTTATAAGACCACTAATTTTATCCAAATAGGACCCCTCCCTTATGACTTCATTTAATTTTCATTACCTTCTAAAAGCCCTATCTCTAAATAGAGTCACACTAGGGATTAGTGATTCAACATATATATTTGTTAATGATAAGAATAAATTATGAAAACTATGGTTTACATCTCAGGTTTTGTCTCTCTCAAACCACTGGCCCTAAGAGAAGCCAGCTGCCAGGAAACCTATAAAGTTGACCATGTGCTGAGAAATGGAGGTATCCACATTGCATCCAGAGAGAAACTGAGCCCCAACATCAGCCACATGAATGAGAAGGAAAATAAATTCTCCAGCCTTAAGAATCACAAGGCTAGAGCTTAAAACCCACAGACCTTGATGACTACTTGACTGCAGCCTTGTGAAAGACTTCTAAGTTTAAACAATTCAGCAAAGCCATTCCTAGACTTCCAAACCTCAAAAACAGTATTAAGTAATAAATGTTTATTGATCTAAGATGCTGTGTCAGCCGGGCTCGGTGGCTCAGCCTGTAATCCCGCGCCTTTGGGAGGCTGAGGTTAGTGGATTGCCTGAACCTGCGGGTTCAAGACCCGCCTGGGCAAATTGGCGAGACCTCATCACTACAATAAATCAAAAATCAGCTGGGCGTGGTAGTGCACGCCTGTAGTTCCAGCTACTTGGAAGGCTGAGGCAGAAGGATTGCCAGAGCCCAGCAGGTTGAGGCTGCGGTGGCTGGGAGCGGCCCCTGCACTCCAGTCTGGGCGACAGAGCGAGACTCCAACTCAAAAAAAAAAAAATGCTGTGTCTTGGGATAATTAGTTACACAATAATAGGTAACTAATATGCATGCCACCTGTCAGATATATATTTTGCAAATACTTTCCGAGTCTGTGTCTTGCCCTTTTGCTTCTTGAACATCGTTGCTTGCAAAGCAATTGAAAAAAAAAATGTATAAAGTTCATCTTATTTTTTTCTCCCATAAAGAGTATATTTTGCCATTGCCTTACTAGACTGTGGTGAGGCCATGTGCTCTTTGAGCTATGGCCATCACCGTTTTTCCAGGCTCTTGGCCCCTTCCCTACATTGGGGAGGTGAATCTCCTCTTGCTCTCTGCAATATACCTTTAAAATAAACTATATTTTCTAATATAAAAAAAAATAGTATGCTTTATGTCCTATTCAAGAAAATTTTGCCTAATCCAGTGTCAGAAAGATTTTTTTTCTGTTTCTTGATAGAAGATTAAGAGTTGTGGCTCTTATAATTAAACATTCATTTAATTCATTTTGAGTTAAATTTTGTGCATAATCCCCAATCACATTATTTTTTTAAAGTCTCATGTGTGCATTACACATTTAAAATTGTTTCATGATCTAATAAAGATTGGTTTGCGCTTTATCATGAATTAAGCCCAATTAAATTTTATGATATGACAGGCAGATTTGGTTTTTATTCTCTCATTTGTGTCTTTTAATATGTGTCCTTTTATTTAGTTTTGTTTTTAGCTGTAGTTTTCTAAAAGTTATGAAGTCATAAATTTTTAACTTAAAATTTATCTTTATAATTAAAATTTCATATATTAATCTTACTATGCTATGCTATTGAGAGAGAAAACTCCACATCATAAAGACATCACTCCTACTTAGAGGATTATTAATTCAATAATTTATCATATCTCAATAAAACTACACACAGAATTTTATTTAGAACCAGACAAGCTGAGTCTATTTTTCATAGATAAAAATCAAATAAATACAAATAAAAAATAGCAAAAATAAAGGGTAAAATTTTGAAAAAAAACAATGAGGAAACGTTAACCCTACCAGATAAAATATCATTAAAAAACCTCAATGATGAACAACAATATATAGTGCATATGTATAGGACAATGCAATAGTAGTTCTAAAAACAAATCCAGATATATATGGGAATAGTTCACATATCAGTTTGGAAAAGGACCTTTTAGTAAGTGACTTTGAAACAAGTGTGTAGCCATATAAAAAAAAACAATAAAGTTGAATCTACTCACTGCAAATAAAATGATAAATTCCATATGATACATATTTAAAAGAATACAATGAAATCATAAAAGTAATAAAACAAATATAGACAAACTTATTTGTAACCTTAGAGAAGAGACATCTTCTCTAATGGCTCTGAATCTGGAATCCATAAAAAATTGATGAAGCAGACAATAAAAAAATTAATTTTTATGGCAAAAAAATTAGCAAAGTCAAATTATAATGACATATTTAGAAATAACTTGAAATTCATAAACATAAAAAAGTCTGATCTGTCTAAAGTGTTAAAGGGACCAACACTCCAATAATAATGGGCAAAAAATATGAACAGGTTATAGAAAAAAATTGCAAATTGTCATTAACCACGAGAAGGTGGCCCATGTCACTCAAAATAAGATAAATACAAATTAAAATTTTGTTGTGATAACATTTTTAACTATCACATTGGCAAGCAATCTAAAAGTTTGACAACTCTGTATTGTTTCTTATTTTCTGTGTTGTAAATAATGTAATTCAAACAATACAACTGTCCGCCCATAGAGAATGATTAAGTAAACTATGATACAATTATATAGTAGAGTAGTATTTAGTAATTTATAAAAAGGAGCAAGGAAGCTCTCCATATGAAAAGATCTATATGAAACGATCTTTGGTATACAATGTGAAACTAAAAAAGAATAAGCAATGCGCAGCGATACAGTATTAGAATGTATGCTACCTCTCCCATACAGAAAAAAAAGAAAAAATAAGAACATCTATATATATTTGATTGTTTTTGCCTAAAAAACCCTGGAAGGATAAACTAAAAACTAAAGAAAAAAAAAAGTGGTCACCTCTGTATGTGTATAGAAGAGGAATAAAACTTTTCATTGAATTTTCAAATTGCTTTGAATTTTCAACCATATGAATATATTACCTATTCAAAGGTCAAATTTATAAAAAGAAGATTTAAAAGTTATTAACATACAAGAGATGGGGAGAAAAAACACCACATTTTTGAATGTTGAAAAACATATCTGATGGGAATAAGTGATTTAAGTCACCAGTAGTATGGAAAGCCAAGAAGCAAGCTTATTTGGGCCATAGAATCCCAGAATTGTTCAGAATCCAAAGTAAGAGTAAACGTGTAGAACTGAAAACTAGAAGATTATTTTCTAAAATCAGTAAATAACAAATAGGTTCACACACCTATCCCACAAAAAGTAGGAATCTAAATCTGTCAACCTGACAAGGGAATATACTCTTTGAAGATGTGAAAGCAAGCAAAAGATTCTGGTCTCCAAGACAGCCACAACTGATAGTAAGGCATTGGTACTTAAAATGAGGAGTGAAAATAGAGACATGACAGGAAAAAAAAGGGGGTGGGGGAGAGAACTAACATTCATTAATTACTGTGTGCCAGAAGTTACTATTAGCGTTTCAATTGTGTCAGCTTATTTCATCCTTACAACTACTCTATTAGGTGTGTATTATAATATTTCCTATATCAAATATGAAAAAAACCTATGATACAATAAGGTTAAGTCATTTGAGTAAGGATGCAAATCTATTAAGTGACAAAGCATGAAATTGACTAGATAGTCTGCTTCCAAGGCCAGACCTTTAACACTACACATATTAAAAAGAGACAGTAGCAGATTACTCCTGATCTTGGTTTCTAGAAAACTCACAGCTGAACATACATACCCCTATTCTTCCCTGCCACAGTCACTTGTATGACTTCCAGCATTCCTCTGGAGAACCAGCAAAAAAAGAGACCTATAGATTCTTGTTCATTAATTCATTCAGGGTCTCCCTATGTTGTCCAGGCCAGTCTCAAATGTCTGATCTCAAGCAATTCTCCTGCCTTGGCTTCCCAAAGGACTAGTATTACAAGCACAAGCCACTGTACCTGGCACAGACCTATAGAGTCTAACAGTTGTAAGTATTGCAATGAACTACTTCAGTCTTACATATGCACACAGAGGGAACTCCTCCCTCAACTCATTTTATAAGGAAAAAATATACCTGATATAAAACAAACAAACAAACACTGTATGAGAAACAAAAATTGTAAGTAAATCTCAATTATAAATATAGACCTAAAACCCTAAATACAATAATAGTAAAGTGATCTTCACAATCTATAAACAATAATATATCATGACTAAATAAGTTTAATCCCAGGAATGCAAAGATGACTTAACAACAGAACATCTATTAATATAGTTCATTGCATTACCATATTAAAGAAGATAAATAAACTTTGAATTGCATTTTCATTCTGAAGGGAAAAATAGAAAAGAAGAAAAGTGAAAATAGGTTCCAACTCAGTCCAAAACTCAACAAGGCAAACAACGTTATATATGAAGCTTGAGAATACTTTTTTTGACTCTATGCACTACCTATCAGACACACTGGGATAGAGGTTGGGTCCCCAGGTATTTAGAGACCCAACCTAAATTAAAGCCATTCCATGACTTTAATAGGCAGAGCCCATGCTGCAACTTGCAAGTTGGAGTCCACAGTGGCATGATCACAGCCAACACAGCCTTGACCTGCTGGGCTCAGGCAATCCTTCCACCTCAGCCTTCCAAAGGTGTAACTAAAGGTGCACGCCACCATACCCAGCCAGTGCCTGCAGCTTTCTTAGGCTGGCATTACACGCTGGTGTCTCTACAGGTATGGGCTCTTGGAGGTGACCCTGCTCCCATGGCTGCAATATGCATTGCTCTAGTGGGGGCTCTCTGTGGTGGTCCCAACCCCACATCTCTGCTGGGTGCTGCCCTAGTGAGGCCTCTATAGAAACACTGCCACTCTGCCTAGGACCTGAGAGGCTCTCTGGGGCATCCTTTGAAGAGATTTATGTGGAGATATCCATGCCTCCACAGCTGGTGCACTCTGTATACCTGATGAATTACTACCAATGGATACAGCATCTAAGCCATACCTGGGCCTGCTTGAGCTACAGCTGAGGTGGCTGAGGAATGCTACAAAAATTCAGGGAACCGAGACTTTAAGTGGTGCTGGGCAGGAAGCCCTGAGGTCCCATGAGCACCCTGGGCCTTTCTTTTGAAACCATTCTGCCCTCAAGGCCTGGACACCCTAGGCCTGTGATAAGAGTGCAGTATTGATACTCTCTGAAATTCCTTTAAGAATATTTTTCTGTTGTTTTGATAAATTGTGTGGTTTTCTAACCATATTAATCTCCCTATCAAAGGATAGCTTGGCCACATTCTGGGTGTTCTCTCCCAAACATGCCTTTGCCTTCTTTAAATGGCCAGGCTGAGGATTTTCCAAATCCTTAAATTTTGCTTCCCTTTTGGTTATAAATTCCATTGTTAATTCATTTCTTCTGGCATTTTACATTGTAAGCAATCACTTTGGGACACTTTGCTTATGTATTTCTTCCACCAGATATTCTAGTTTGTCACTCTTAAATTCAGCCAAGATCTTTGCCACTTTATAACAAGCGTGTCCTTTCCTCCAGTTTCCAGTGAAGATATTCCTAAATTTTCATTTCCATCTAAGATCTCACCAGAATGCCTTTGCTGTCCGTATTTCTACCAACACACTGATCATGACCAGTTAGATAATTTCTTAGAAGATTCAAGCTTTCCCTACAGCCTTTCTCTTCCGAGCCGTCAACAGAATTGCCCTTCATTCTAAATCCACAGCAATCTGGGCTTTTTAAAAAATTCTGCATCTCCAAATTTTTCCAACTTCAACATATTCCCAGTCCCAAAGTTGCTTCAATATTTTTAGGTATTTAGAAACTTATCAGTACTATGAAATTAAATAATTCAAAACCTAAACTGTGAAATTATTTTGCACCTTAAAGGAATGTGAGTATAGGGACTAAGTCATGTGACAGATAGCTGTAATCTTTGTTTCTCGTATAGATTAGCCTTCTTCCTTACTTATATCGTTTTGTAAGATGTTGCAAATGATTCAAGGGAACCAGGAAAGACCACTTTCCTCTTCACTGTTTATCTTCATTATAGATTACATTATTTTTTAATTTTTCACATGAAAACTGCATGGCTATCACATTGTCTTAACATAGAATTGAAAAGGAAATGAAAACCAGCTGTAAGAAAAAAGGAAAGAAAAGTAGCTAATTAAAATGTTGTAACTCAGAAACCATCCTTGTATAGAAAATGTTATAATCTTCTGATGAAAAGATGCCAAACTCTGTAACATTTTTTAAGATGGTTTACTCTTGTTCCAAATGTGAGTGATGTAAGCCTGAAACACCCATCCTCGGGAGGTTTTGAGAAAACATGCCCACTGTGGCCAAATGGTGGTTTGGCTATAAACACCTTAGGAAGGCAAAAGTTATAAGGAACCATAAATCAATACATGTAATATTTTCATTAGTTTTGGCTCAGGAAGTAAGGACATTTCTAAGCAGGGGCTTGCAGGTCATTTGGTGGATTCAGAGATTTGTTGACTGGTAATTTGCAGTTCCTATCTAAGGAATTTGGAAAATCAGTAGAAGAGATGCTTTGTTGTTGGGAGCCAGCCTTGGAGGCCCACCTGATTGACAGTGTACATATATATATAATAGGCTTAACCTTGGTTTGCTTGCTACTAATAACTATACACTTATTTCTATTATTTTATACCCTTTTTTCTCTTCCTTTCCCCTTCCTTTTTTTTTTTTCAAACAACCAGCCATTCACCACAGAACAAAAATGTACCACATAAGACTTTTTCCTATACAATATCATCTGGTGACTTTAAATGACTTTCAAAAATTATTAGGAGATATTAATTGGCTAAGACCAATTAATATATATATATATATATATATATATATTATATATATATATATATTTAAAGTTATTATTTAGTGGTCTTAGTAGTAAATAAACCAAGATTTTTATAGGCATTAGTAGTAAGTAAATCAAGATTTTTTATAGGCTTTAGTAGTAAACAAACAAAGATTCCCATAGGCTTTAGTACTAAGTAATGATATTTTTAGTCTAATGTCTCAAATTATAATTTTTGAAATGTTTAATTTTTTAGGTATGGAGGTTTTTTAACAAGAAATTAGGACTGTGTTTTACATAAGGGCGGAGATTTGTAGTCGGGTCATGAATAAAAATATAATTTATGTTTTTAAATTTTTAGATATAACTTGAGAGAAATTTATTATAAGAAAACAATAAATAAGAATTTTAATTTTTTTTTATGTCCCAGCCACCCCTTTGAGAAGAGACCTATTAAAAAAAGGTTAGTAACTGAATTCTTAATAAACTTACTGTAAACTTGTGCTTTTAAAAATCCTTATGTCTAAACACTATGATAATAATAAACAATCCATACAACCTAATATTTGGAGAGCCTTAACTGCTACTAAACCCATAGTTTTACATCGTCCGTCACCTATCCGTCTCTCCTTCAAAATATCTCATGACCCTTGTGGGGCTGGCCCCCACACTTTGTTGAGATAAGGGGGTGGAAAACTCCAGGTTTGTTGATATGCATATAAAGTTGAGATGTTTTGTTGAGACAAAGGGTGGAAAGACTAGATTTGTTGATATAGATGAAGTCCTATATGTGGATAACTTCAGAGAGGATAGAAAAATGTTCTACAAGGTTCCCTCTGAGATGGCTTCTGCAGGCCATAAAATACTTCGGTTTCCTTGTTATGTGATGTTATGCCAGAGTCAGGTTGAAAAACAATAGAGTAATAAAACCCTGTTTGATGAGTCTTTATCAGGCAGTGATTTCCCCAGTCCTCTTAGGAATTTGAGTAAGTGGGAAAAAAAAGGTCAAGTTTAGTCCTCAAATCCTACTAAATCTCTTTCCTATTATTTTTTTCTTTTCTGCCTATATAAGCAAGAACTTGTAACTTCAAGACAATGACCACATTTCTCTAGAGTCTGCTGTCTTGGATGACCATTTTCAGCTTTTCGCTTGAATAAACTCTTTAAACTGGGTTCTGATCTTTTTGATTGTTTAAGGTTGACAATATCAATTTATCTCTTAGCCTGTTTGTGCTGCTAAAACAAAATACCTGAGACTGAGTAATTTATAAACAAAAGAAGGGTCAGAAGGGCAAAAGAGTCTAGCTAGCTCCTTTCAGGCCTTTTATAAGGTTGCTAATCCTAATCAGAGCCCTCATGATTTAATCACTGCCTAAAGGCCCCACCTCCTAATTCTATCACAATTAAGATGAAGTATCAACATGAGTTTAGGGGAGGACTCAGGCATTCAAACAATAACATCCCTTTCCAAAACACCTTTACAGCAAGAGTTGAATATGAGATTTTGTATTGCCTAACAATATATAAAAAGAAATCTGCCAGAAGCTTTTGGTAAGGCCTTTGATTTCCTAATGAGATACAGGGTAGGGACTACCATCTCCCCTCCCTGCCTTCAAAGTAAACATTTTACTAGAAGCTGTAGCACACAACTTCCACTCTTGAAGAAAAGTCAACAGTGAATCACAAAGGCACAAGTTCTGACATTATTGAGTTGCTAAAGCCATGCCAATAGCTATCTACAACCAGATATCCAGAATTCTTGATGTAAGTGAAAAAAAAAAGTACTGAAATCATTAACATTTGGGTCTTTTGATACCTGCAGTTTAAATATTTTCTAATTCATTAAGAGTAAAGGTCAAAAATAGTCTAGACAATGTCAAAGAAGGAAATGTAGAACTTTTACAAGACTTACTATAAATCTAAAGTAATTTAAACAGTGAGATAGTCATTTAAATATAGGGGACAAAGGATAAATGGTATGAAATGGTGCAGGCAAAAATAGATCCACATATACACTTGGAAATTTGTATATTTCTGTATCCTTCAATTCAATAGTAAAAGCAAGAATCATTAAATAATGGATTTTGGATTAACAACTATTCATATGAGAGAAGAAAAAAATTAGATCATTAGTTCATATCATGTATGAAGATAAATTCTAAATGAATTAAACACATGTGAAAATGAAATCTGTGGAACTCTTAGACAAAAACATAGGAGAATATGAATAAAGAATAACCTTTATTGTCTTACAGTAAAGAAGAAATTTTTAAACAAGATACTAAAACCACGAATCATAAAAGGAAATATTGATGAATTATACTACATCAAAATGTGTTCATCAAAAAAATGCCATAATGAAGTAACAAAACACAGATCAAAAGATTATATTTGCAAATGATAAAAACGACAAGTTATTCATGACTAAAATCTATAAAATGTTCCAAAAGTAGTAAATAAAACAAGTATTCAGTTGTTTTAAAAAGTCAAAGTAGATGATTAGGAACGTCAGAAAAATTCTGAATAACCATTAACAATGAAAATATTTTCAAACTGTTACTATTACTCAGAAAAATACAAATTGAAATGATACTAAGATATAATTTCACACCTATCAAATTAGCAACAAGTAAAGGGGCTCACAATAACAAATTAAGGTACAATTTTGAGGAAATGAAAACTCTAGAGAAGAGTTTTCCGATAGTTATACTTGCAGGAGCACATGCCCTTCTTTCAGCAATTACTCTCTTGGACATATGTAGACGATGCATTCAAGGATTTCATTCTGCACCTGCTGGAATGTCCAAAACATGAAAAAATCTAAAATGTCTATCAATGCAGAAACAGCAAATTAACTATAATATAGATATATATTTGAATAATACATGGCACTGTAAGCAAATAAGCTAGATTTACTTAAATCAACATGGACAATCCTTAAAATAATAATGAGTAAATAAGAGAGCACAAAATTATCTACAAAGGTTACCATAGTTTTTATTAACCTTATGCTTTTATTAGGTTTATTAGTTTTTTTCAGGATTATGTAAGTTATTAAATCACATCCAACAATGTCACATATTAACATACAAAAATATGTAATAAAATTACAAAAACTAGCATTGGGATGATATACAACTGTCATAAAGAAAGGGAAAAACTTGAATTAGTGTGAGGTATTGTCTGGACAGACTGTTTCCTCCTATACCTGAATTCTTTCTTCTCCCTCTCTCAGGGAGTGGATTCTGGCCAAGGCTAGTAGTCTCTGAAGGGTATGCATATTCCTGGTAATGAATCACGAGATGCAGGTGATCAAGCAAAGCTGAAAACAATGTAGACATCACTTGTTTTGTTTTGTTTTGTTTTGTTTTGAGTTGGAGTCTCACTGTCACCCAGACTGGAGTGCAGTGGTCGCTCCCGGCCACCGCAGCCTCGACCAGCTGGGCTCTGGAGATCCTTCTGCCTCAGCCTTCCAAGTAACTGGAACTACAGGCGCATGCTACCATGCTCGGCTAATTTTTTTTTTTTTTTTTTTTTTATTGTAGAGAAGAGGTCTCGCCTGCCCAGGCGAGTCTTGAACCCGTGGGCTCAGGCAATCCACTCACTTCAGCCTCCCAAAGGCGTGGGATTACAGGCTGAGCCACCGAGCCCGGCAGACATCACTCTTAATCAAGGTAATTATAAATATCATATAGCAATTTGAATAATGAACTTGCTTGATTATATAACTGGTTGCTATACCATCCCGAGGCATGGATTCTTCACCAACTGGCCGCCATCAGTGCCTCCTATGAGTTCTAATAAACCAATGTTATTCCCCGCTGGACCTCCAGGTGACATCTTTGGAAGAGGTAAACACTAGGCCTAAGCCCTCTCAGATTTTGGGTTACTGTGTTACAATTAGTGCTTTAATTTATTTTGAAACTCTTACACAGATAAGGCAAAATGTTAATATCTATTGTACTGCGGGAGGAGGATATACTTTCAAGGTTGCTCACTCACATGGCTGGCAAGTTGATATTGCCTGAGAGCAGGAAGACTGTATATTCGTCTCTACATGGGTCCCTCTACAGGGTTGTATGAAAGTTCTATTATGGCAGTTGGCTTTTTCCAGAGTGAGTGATAACAGATCAACGTGGAAGCTGCAATGCTTTTTATGACAGTCTCGGGAGTAAGGTATTGCCACTTCTGTCATATTCTACTGGTTACACAAGGAAAATCCTGATTCACTATGGGAGAGGACAACATAGGTGCACGAATCCAAGAGGCAAGGATCATCAGGAACTATCTTGAAGGTTGGTTTTTATACCTTTCTTCCAACGAGCTCACATCATGTAATTCTGATATAGTATGATAAGTGTTATGCCATACCAGTTTTAAGCTTTAGATTTTATTATCCCTAGAGTAAACTGAACTTTCCCAAATATTCTTCTTGGGAAGCTCTAAGATGCAACAGAGAGATAAAGCCTAAAATCACTTACTTTATCCTCATTTTGTTTTGGGATAAAGCCAACAAATTTTAAAAGCTATAGTTAGACATGTTTCTATCGTTTTGGCAAGAAATAAGTTAAATTTTTAATATCAGTCTTAGAAAAGATACCATTTGAGGTCGACACATAAAAAGTCAAATAGAATGCTTGAAGCAAGCCTATATATCAAAACCGGCAGACTGAAGCAGGAATGATGCTTGAAATCAAGTTGCAAAATTAACTTAGCTTTCAGTTTTGCTTACTAAAAAAATAATATTGTAATTTAAAATAAATTTTATATCTTATCTTTAGAAGATTAAGTTTATGGATTTATAATTATGAATTATAATTATCACAAAATGCTATACTACTCAAATATCATGTTTTGAGCTCAAAGTATAATCATTTCTCAAAGAAGTCTCTTTTTTGATTGTTTCTATTCCCATTTTATTTTTCTCTCTTTTTAAGTCATTAAAACCATTCTTTTTATTATTTATTTTTTTATTTTAAAGATGTGGAGTACAGTTCAGGTTTAGGTATACAAGAATTGATTATGCAGATACCCTTGTGGATGAGGTGTGCCCCTCTTTCCCCTAGAAGATCCCTTCAACTGCCAATCCCACCACCCCTCCCCTGGCAGTTTCCCACTACTGCCAATCCCTTTCTTATAGTATTAGATAATTATTCAAGGCCCACATATGAGTGAGAACCTATGGTACTTAGTGCATTGTTTCTGCGATAGATCACTGAGTATGATTGACTCTATATCCATCCAAGTTTCTGTGAAGTCCATATGTTTGTCCTTTATGGCTGCAAAATATTCCATTGTGTATATGCACCACATTTTTAAAGTCAAGTCCAGCTTAGATGGACAGCATGGTTGGTTCCATGTTTTTGCTATTGTGAATAGAGCTACAACAAACATCCGTGTGCAGGTATCTTTTTTGTAGAATGACTTGATATATTCCAGGTATATTCCCAATAGGGGAATTGCTGGATCCTGTGGAAGGTCAATTTCTAGTTATTTCAGGAATCACCACACTGTCTTCCAAAGAGGTAGCACTAGTTTGCATTCCCACCAGCAGTGTAGAGGTCTTCTTTTTCTCTGCATCCTCGCCAGCATCTGTTGTTGTTTGTATTATTAATGAAGGCCATTCTTACTGGGTTTAGGTGGTATCTCAACACGGTTTTGATTTGCATTTCTCTGATGATGAGTGAGGCTGAGCATGTTTTCATGTGTCTGTTGGCTGCCCGTATATCTTCTTTTAAGAAGTATCTATTCGTGTCTTTTGCCCACTTTATTTTTTGAGTTGGAGTCTCACTCTGTCGCCCAGACTGGAGTGCAGTGGCCGCTCCCGGCCACCGCAGCCTCGACCTGCTGAGCTCCGGCGATCCTTCCGCTTCAGCCTTCCGAGTAGCCGGAATTACAGGCATGCGCTACCACGCCCGGCTGATTTTCTGATTTATTGTAGAGATGAGGTCTCGCTGCCCAGGTGGGTCTCGAACCCGCAGGCTCAGGCAATCCACTCACCTCAGCCTCCCAAAGGCGCGGGATTACAGGCTGAGCCACCGAGCCCGGCAGCCCACTTTTTTTTTTTTAATCAATATTTTTTATTTGGATATTGTGGGGTACAGTTAAGGGTTAGGTATACAAATATGCTTCGTTCAGGCACCCTTGTTGATAAGGGGTGTTTCCCCATCCCCAGACAGATATTACTACCGTTAATCCCATCTCCCTTCCCCCTCCATAGTTTCCCACCACTGTCAGTCCTTTTCTTATAGTATTACAATGGATGTTCAAGGTCCATTATATGAGTGAGAACATGTAATACTCAGATCTTTGTTTCTGTGAGAGGTCACTCAGTATTATAGACTCTAGTTCCATCCAGGTTGCTGCGAAATTCATGATTTTGTTCTTTTTTATGGCTGCGTAGTATTCCATCGTGTATATGTACAACATTCTTTAAATCCAGTCCTCTTTTGATGGACAGCATGGTTGATTCCAGGTTCTTGCTATTGTGAACAATGCTGCGATAAACATATGTGTGCAGGTATCTTTTTGATAGAGTGATTTGAGTTCTTCAGGGTATATTCCCAGTAGGGGGATTGCGGGGTCATACGGGAGGTAGATATTTAGAGCTTTTAGGAATTGGCACACTATTTTCCACAGAGGTTGCACTAGTTTGCACTCCCTCCAACAGTGTAAGTGTTCCCTTTTCACCACACTCTCTCCAGCAACTGTTATTTTTTGAGTTATAGATAATTGCCATTCTGACTGGAGTTAGGTGGTATCTCAGTGTGGTTTTGATTTGCATCTCCTTGATGATTAGTGAGGTTGAACATTTCTTCATGGGTCTGTTGGCTGCTTGGATGTCTGCCTTTGAGAAGTGTCTGTTCATATCTTTTGCCCACTTTATAATGGGGTTCTTAGTTTTTTTTCTTTTCAGCAGGTTTGAATTCCTTGTAAATCCAAGATGTTAAGGCTTTGTCGGACCTGGAGTTGGCAAATACTTTTGCCCAGTCTATGGGCTGTCTCCCTGCTCTCTTGATGGTTTCTTTGACTTTGCAGAAGCATGTCAGTTTAATGAGATCCCACTTGTCTATCTTATCTCTTATGGCCTGTGGGTTTAGGATTTTATTCAGGAATTGGATGCCAGTTCCAATTTCCATAAGGGTATGTCCTGCATTTTCTAAGGTTCTTATGGTTTGAGGTTTTACATTTAGGTCTCTAATCAATTTAGAGTTAATTTTTGTGTATGGGGAATAGATAGGGGTCTTGTTTGAGTCTTCTGCATGTGGTCAGCCACTTTTCCCAGCACCATTTACTGAATAGGTTCTCCTCTCCCCAGTGGTAGGTGGTGGAGGCTTTGTTTTTGCCCACTTTTTAATGAGGCTATTTGTTTTTTTTCTTTTCGACATGTTTGAGTTCCTTGGAGATCCTAGATGTTAGGCTTTTGTCATATTTACAGTTGGCAAGTATTTTTCCCATTCTGTGGGCTGTCTCCCTCCTCTCTTGATGGTTTCTTTTGCTTTGCAGAAGCTCGTTAATTTGATGAGGTCCTACTTGTCTATCTTCTTTCTTTCTTTCTTTCTTTCTTTCTTTCTTTTTTGAGTTGGAGTCTCAATCTGTCACCCGGACTAGAGTACAGTGGCCGCTCCTGGCCACTGCAGCCTCAACCTGCTGGGCTCCAGTGATTCTTCTGCCTCAACCTTCCAAGTAGCTGGAACTACAGGCACGCACTACCACACCTGGTTAATTTTTTATTTATTATAGAGATGAGGTATCGCCAGGTTGCCCAGGCAAGTCTTGAACCTGCAGTTTCAGACAATCCACTCACCTCAATCTCCCAAAGCACTGGGATTACAGGCTGAGCCACCGCACTCAGCTGTCTATCTTATTTCTTATGGTATGGTACCTTAGGGTTCTGGTCAGGAATTGGATGCCAGTTCCAATTTCCATAAGGGTGTCTCCTGCGTTTTCTAAGATTCTTAGAGTTTGAGGTTTTTCGTTTAGGTCTTTGATCCACTTAGAGTTAATTTTTGTGTATAGTGATAGGTAGGGGTCCTGTTTCAATCTTCTGCACGTGATCAGTCAATTTTCCCAGCACCATTTACTGAACAGGTTTTCCTCTCCTATTGGTTGTTGTTGGAGGCTTTGTCAAAGATGAGTTTGTTGAGAAATTGAGACTTTGCTTCCGGAATCTCTATGCTGTTTCATTAGTCTATATGCCTGTTCTTGTACCAATACCAGGTTGTTTTGATTACTGTACCTTATAGTAAAGCTTGAAGTCTGGAAGTGTGATACCTCCTGCCTTGTTTCTTTTGCTAAGGATTGTTTTGGCTATTCGTAGTCATTTATGTTTCCATATGAATGTCTGTGTTATCATTTCCAGGTCTGAGAAGAATGATGTTGGCAATTTAATGGGTATTGCATTGAATCTATAGATTGCCTTTGGTAGGATAGACATTTTAAGAATGTTGATTCTTCCTATCCATGAGCATAGAATATTTTTCCTTTTGTTTGTGTCTTCTTAGCATTCTTTGAACAGTGTTTTGTAGTTCTCATTGTAAAGGTCTTTCACTTTTCTGGTCAGGAAGAATCTGTGGTATCTCAATTTTTTTGTGGCTATTGTGAATGGGATTGTGCTTCTTATTTTTGTCTCTGCCTGCTTGTTGTTGAGTATAGGAATATAACTTTCGTTTGCACATTTATTTTGTACCCTGAGACGTTGCCAAAGTCCTTTATCAGTGCAAGCAGGTTTTTGACAGATTCTCTTGGATTTTCAAGGTATAGGATCATATCATCAGCAAAGAAGGATAACTTGACTTCCTCTTTTCCTATTTGGATACCCCTGAGTTCCTTGTCTTGTCTAGTTGCCTGAGCTAGGACTTCCAACCCAATGATGAAAGTGGGCAGCCTTGTCTTGTTCCAGTTTTCAGGAGAAATGTTTCCAGTTTCTGTCCATTTAGTAATATGTTAGCTGTGAGTTTATCGAAGATGGCACTTACTGTTTTGAGGTATGTTCCTTCTATACCTAGGTGTTTGAGGGTTTTTATCAAGAAGGGATGCTGGATTTTATCAAAAATTTTTCTGCATCTAATTATATAATCATGTGGTTCTTGTTTTTACATCTGTTGATGTATTTGATAACATTTATGGTCTTGTGAATGTTGAACCAGCCCTGCATCCTGGGGATGAAGCCTACTTGGTCATGGTGGATTATTTTTGAGATGTGTTTTTGCTTCCGAATTGCTAGAATCTTGTGGAGGAATTTACATCTATGTTCATAAGGGATATTGGCCCCTAGTTCTCTTTTTCTGTTGGATCTTTACCCAGTTTGGAATCAGTGTGATGTTAGCTTTGTAAAATGATTTTGGAGAATTCCATCTTTCTCAATTGCCTGCAATATTTTCAATGGGATTGGTATCAGCTCCTGATTGTACATTTTGTAGAATTCTGCTGTAAAGCCATCCCATCCAGGACTTTTTTTGTAGGTAGTTTGTGTATGACAGAATCAATTTCCTGGGTTGTTATTGGTCTGTTTAGTGTCTCCATGTCTTCTTGTTTCAACCTGAGGAGGCTGTGTGATGTCAGAAAATCCTCCATTTCATTTAGGTTATCAGGTTTGTTTCCATATAGGTGTACATAGTAATCTCTGATAATCTTTTATATTTCTTTGGGGTCAGTTGGGATTTGATCTTTTATTTTTCTGATTGTGTTTATTTGAACTTTTTCTCTCTTTCTTGATCATTCTGGCTAGGGGACCATCAATCTTGTTAATTCTGTCAAAGAACCAGCTTTTTATTTTGTTGATGTTTTCTATGATATGAGGTCTCTTCTAATTGAACCAGACTTCAAATGGAAAAAAAGGAAGAAAATGTACCTGCCCCACTAGGTTAATAACCTTTTATTATATGGCACTGAGAATGGCATATCTCAAGGATATGTCCTAATTAGGTAAAGCAAGTTCAAATGGGAAAGCTGGTGGTAATCACTGAATGGAGTAGTGCTTTACTATGTGTTCGAGAACTTAGCTAGGAAGGAAAACTATAAAATTTAGAAACCAAAATGCCAAGGCTTTGCAACACACAAAGAAAAGACTCTTTTTGTGTTTTCATGGTCCTTTGTAACAAGGAAAAATTTAATATTAGACCCAAGTTAGCCCTACCTAACCTCTTGCTATTTAATTATTTTATCTGTCATGAGCAACTGCTGATGTACCAAGAGAGCTATCAAGTAGGCTCTGACTTCTGTATGAAACCATTTATTTTCACATACAAAACAGAATGGTAGTCTGGGATTATAATATATGTTTGCAAAGCTTTGCCATTTGGTTATAGTCATAGCTTTAACATGCTGTTTATATAAACATGCTAATTTGTTATGGGAACTACATTCCTATTTGTCTTTTGCTTTTCCATTTGTAATGAGTTCTGTGGCCTATATCTGCTTACTTTTCACCTATGCTAATTCCTATTTCGTTTGCATCTCCTGACATTTATCTTTACTTTCTTAAAGTAACTTGCTTTGCTTGACAAATTCTTATTGACATGACATACTATGATGTTAAGCCACGTCTTTATTCACTGACTTTTTTTTAAAGTTTGTTTTTGGCTATCTAGCATCTGAATATACTTGAAATCAAATTCTATTCTCCCTTGGTTTATTATCCATTTTAGAACCTGGTTCTTGTCAATTATGTGATATAACTGATATCCTTTCAATATTCTTGACATTTTTGTTTAAGTCAACTAGAATTGCTTTTTTTTGTATGAAACCAGAAACACAAACTGATACTGAAATCAGTAGTGAATGTGTTGTGTTTCACAGATACCCATGGATGAAACAAAAGCTAAGAGTAATTATCTAGTTTAATATAGATTGAATGCAGTAAAAGATACCATTAATATTTATGGATAATCATCAAGTAGGCCGTGGCATACAATAACAAAACAGCTGATTAAATTATGCTTCCAGACACCTAAAATGCAGTGATCATTGAAGGTAAAACTCTGGGGGAGGGGAATAACTTGTATAGAACAATATGCAAAAGACTGCTTCTAACAGTGTTGGATGCATCATGGGAAAAGAACAAGATTCTCAAATTCTTAAATTCTAGGAACAATGAGGAAATTTATATGACCAAGACCATGCTAAATGAATCTATTCTATTTTGCTATTACAAGGCTGAAAAGCAGGAAAACCAAATAGTTAATGTAATCTCCTGAGTAGCCAAAGTTCAATTTCAGTTAAATCTACACAGTCTTACCAATGTTCCTTTCTTGGAAAAATTACAGCATTGAATTAGGATAAAGTTGGATGCAGAAAATAGGAAGGATACAATCAGAGAATGCAGAGAGGACCCAAACTCCAGCAGCAAAAATATCTCTGCCTCCCTTAGTAACTATACCTATTCTTCTTAAGTCTTGCTTGAATATACTAACATTATTATTGGGGAGTTACTTCCTGAGAGCAAGCCTGCTAACTCCTTTTACCTCTAACCCCACCCATTATTGTTTCTAGTAATAGAGTCAGACCCCAGTATTCTCTGAGGAGACGAATTTAAAAGCTTAAAATTAAAGCAAAATCGTATGCAACATAGGTTATACAATTTTTCTAATTTATATCTAAATGAATATAGAGATTAAGTGTGAAAATGGTTTCTGAATGTAATTAATGAAGGGAAAAGATATTTTTATATTGGGTTAAAATTATCAATGTACGTGTCCTTGGCAGCTAGGCTAGAAGAAACAGTTAACATCTTACTAATAGTAATCATACTAAATATAGTTGAACATGCCAGAAATATCCTTAGTGTAAAATACAGCAGTGGTCCCCAACTTTTTGGCATCAGTGACTGGTTTCCTGAAAGACAATTTTTCCATGGATGAGGGGTAAGGGAAGGAGGATTGTTTGGGGATCATCAGACATTATATTCTCATAAGGAGCATACAACTAGATCCCGCATGTGTGGTTCACAATAGGGTTCGCACTCCTATGAGAATCTAATGCCGCTGCAGATCTGACAGAGGTGAGCTCCACTCACCCTCCACTCACCTCCTGCTGTGCAACCCAGTTCCTAACAGGCCATGGACTGGTACCTGTCTGCAACCTGGGGGTTCGGGACTCCTGCTATACAGGAATTAACCCAATGATATACATGGCCTTGATGTACCCTTCTCATGCATATCTACTATATATCCCCAGAGGAAGCTCAAAAGGCATTTTCCTTCACCACAACCTTAAAAACATATATTCATAATAGCGTCTTTTAAAATATCTTTATGAATGTTCTTTCTGGCAGTATATTAGATAACTTAAAAGTAGCTTCATTATAAAATGACTAGATAGGTCAGGTGAAATATCAAAAACAACTTCCTAATGCACATCTGAGCTTGCAAGATATTAATAAGGAATCGAAATGAAGCAGCTGAGAAATAGTATCTTAACTTGATGCTCAAGCTGCGTCTGTTGTTGCTCTGTAGGTGTTTTGTCTATCTGGGAAACCAATTTTTTTTGCTGTTGTTCTTTTGTTTGTTTTTTACTAGGATATTGGAGGAAAGCATTTAAGCCTTGAGCCCCATAAGTAAAAACTTCAAGTGAAAACCTTCTGCATAAATGCGGGATTCTCAAAAGGCTATATCTTCATTAAAATGATATAACAGAGGAAAAAACCATAAAATGGCAAAAGAAAATAAAAAAAAGAGACTTCTGTTTCATATTGATGTCTAATTGAAAAAGAAAACTCGCTGGGCTCGGTGGCTCAGCCAGTCATCCCAGCACTTTGGGAGGCCGAGGTGAGTGCATTGCCTGAGTCCGTGGGTTTGAGACCCACCTGGGCAACTTGGTGAGCCCTCATCTCTACAATAAATCAAAAATTAGCCGGGCGTGGTAGCGCGCGCCAGTAGTT
>NW_007253199.1:89502-107148 GCF_000164805.1 Carlito syrichta
CACTCACTTCAGCCTCCCAAAGGCGCGGGATTACAGGCTGAGCCACCGAGCCCGGCTATCCTGTATTCTTAAAAGAAACAAATGCTAAACTTCTCTGGAAAAAAATGCGCCCTCTACCCTGGCTTTCTAGAATCTCCACAGAAAAAACTGGATTCTACATGAGCTTACATTCTACAAATACATAATAGATCAGAAAATCCACCTCTAACATGAATCAGCAGGAACAATAAAATCTACAATAGACAGCCAAGAATCTGTACTTAATAGAATTATCTAATATAAAATATAGAATTGAGTATTTTTATATTTAAATATATAAAAGATAAAATGAAACACAATAAAGAAAATATAGTATTTTTAAAAGATTGTTAGGTTTTATAAAAAAGACAAATAGAGCTTCTAAAATTTAAAATTAAAAACCCCTAATAATTAAAACACATTAAAGATATTTGTAGAAACTGTGAGCTAAATTATTCATTCCAACACGCCAGTAACTAAAGAAGCTGGAGCTATACAACCAGACCACTCACCACAGATTCTTAAATCATCAAGTAACTAATGAGAAACAATAAAATTAACAGGTAAAATTTGAAGAAAAAATGAAAACCCTGAAAATAAATGAACATAAAAGGTACATTTGTCCTAAGGGAACTTAGTGATTTTGGAAAACTAATTTGAACTTTACTCTGATGACAGCACTCATCTAAATAACACATAGGTAAAATAATAATAATGGCAATTATAAATATTTCAAACTGAATATTCATGAAAATATGGCATAATGAGATTTGGGGGATATCATTAGAACATTATTAGAGGAAAAGTTATTGCTTCAAATGCATGTATTAGAAAAAAATTGCAAAATTAGTAATTCATAATATATTACTATACATCTTTAAGACATTAAAATATGAGAGATCATTATAAACAAATTTATAAGAATATAAATATTCAGATAACATAAATAAATTTCTAGAACTATAACTCCCTTGAAACTTAAACTCCTACCCACTGCTAGAGAACATACACAAACACACACAAACTTACATGGATTATAGATATAAATGTGAAAGATAAAATAATATATATTTTAAAATAAAATAAAGACAAGTATCTTTATAACCTGAAGTAAGGAAAGATTTCTTAAAGTAGACATAAAAGAGCACTAAATATTAAAGAAAATATTAATAATTTTAAGAGTGAAATATAGCTAAAAGTTATAGCAAGATACCACTGCACTACAGACAGATTGGAGAATTTTAAAAAGTGACAATACCATGTGGTTATAAGAATGTAAATTGGCCCGGCTCCGTGGCTCAGCCTGTAATCCCAGCGCTTTGGGAGGCCGAGGTGTGTGGACTGCCTGAGCCCACAGGTTTGAGACCCTCCCCGGCAACTTGGCGAGACCTCATCTCTACAAGAAATCAAAAATTAGCCAGGCATGGTAGCGTGTGCCTGTAATTCTGGCTACTTGGAAGGCTGAGGTGGAAGGATCGCCAGAGCCCAGAGATTCAAGGCTGCGGTGGCTGGAAGCGTGCCACTGCACTCCAGTCTGGGAGATGGAGTGAGACCCCAACTCAAAAAAAAAAGAATGTAAAGTAATGAGAATCTTACATACTGCTGGCAGGATTGTAAGTTAACATAACCACTCTAGAAAACATTTAACCCTTATTTAATATGGTTGAATATGTACATATTATGTGACCCAGCAATCACATTCCTAGGTATATACTCTATATCAGAGATCATTAAATAGTTGTCAGCAGGGAAGTTCCAATAAAGAGGAAATGGCACCAAACTGTGTTAGTGGTGTTCTTACTCTTCAGTTTCATGCACTTGCAGAAAGAGTAATGCTTTTCATTTAGGAATGTGCCTAACAAAGCAATAAACATTATTTGTGTTTATTTTTCATTTATTTCATATTTTACATAGTTATGGGGGATATGTGATATTTTGTTACATGCACAGAATGTGTAATGATCGAGTCAGTGTATTTGAGGTCTCCATCACTTTGCATATTTATCATTTCTATGTATTGGAAACATTTCAAGTCCTCTCTTCTAGGTACTTTAAAATATACAATACATTGTTGTTAACTGTAGTTATTATACTATGTTGTTGAACAATACAATTCAAATCTTTCATTTAACCACAAGGGAGACCCCCCCCAAAATGGAATTATCGTTTTGGAGGGTGGGCTCCTTGTAGTGCACTCAGAATTTGTTCCTCTGTATCAAATGATTAACCAAAGTTTTTTATCTTGAAGTTTTGAGAAGGTTACATCACAATTTGTGGAAAAAACATTCCAAGTTGTGGCAAACAGGTGACTGGTTCTTCCACCATGACAATGCACCTGCCCACACCATGCTGAGTGTTCAGCAGCTTGTGAGGAAAAATGACATGACCCTCCCTATTTACCCCATCTTGCTCTGAGTAACTTTTTTTGGTTTCCCCAGATGAAAAAAGTCCTCAAAGGGAAATGTTTTGCCGATATGGAAGAGGTGAGACAAAAACAAATTACAGAAAAATTAAGAGGCATCAAAATTGATGAGTTCAAAAATGTTTTGAGTGATGGAAAAGCATATTGATAGATGTATTGCATCAAACAGAGTACCTTGATGTGACTGTGAATTTTAAGCATGCAAGAATACACAATTTTTAAATAAATAAATTATAGTTTTTGGCGAGTCCTCCATATATGTCTGTACCCATTAAACTGCCTCTCTCCTCCCTCCACCCACCTACTCTTCCCAGCCTCTAGTATCTACTATTCTACTCTCTATCTTTGTGAGATCTACTTTTTTTTACCACCCACATATGATTGAGAACATTTATTATGTGTCTTTCTTTGCCTGGCTTATTTCACTTACCATAATGACCTCTAGTTCCATCCATGTTGCTGCCAGTAACATGACATCATTCTTCTTATGGCCAAACAGTATTTTATTATGTATATGCTGTATTTTCTTTATCCATTTATTTGTTCATAGATATTTAGGTTGATTCTATATTTTAGCCATTGTGAATAGTGATACATTATCCCTTTAATATACTGATTTCTTTTCCTTTGGATAGATACCTAGTAGTGGAATTTCTGGATTGTAATTCTATTTTTAGATTTTTGAGAACTCACCATAGTGTTTTCCACAGTGGATGTACTAATTTACATTACCATCAATAGTGTATAAGTTCCACTTTCTCTACATCTTTGCCAGCATCTTTTATTTTTTGTCTTTTTAATAATAGCCATTCTGGCCATCATTAATAAAACAAATAACAGCAGATGCTGGTGAGGATGCGGAGAAAAAGGAATGCTTCCACACTGCTGGTGGGAAGGCAAACTAGTGCAACTTTTTTTGAAGACAGTATGGTGATTTCTGAAAGAACTAGAAATTGACCTTTCATATGACCCAGCAATTCCCCTACTGGGAATATACCCGGAGGAACTCAAGTCATGAACACTGACTGCATAATGAACATTGTATACCTAACCCTGAATTGTACCCCACATCTTTAAAATAAATTTAAAAATTTAAAAATAGTCATTCTAACTCGGGTAAGATGATGTCTCCTTGTGGTTTTAATTTGCACATCCCTGATGATTAGTGATGTTGAACATTTTTTCATATATCCATTGGCCATTTATATGTCTTCTTTAGAGAAATGTCTATTCATGTCCTTTGCCCACTTTTTGATGGGATTATTTGGTTATTTCATTGTTGATTTTTGTGAATTCCCTGTATATTCTGATATTAGTTATCTGTTGAATAAGTAGATTACAAATATTTTCTCCCATTTAACCGTTTGTTTCTTTACTCAGTTGATGGTTTCCTTTGCTGTGCAGAAAGTTTTTTTGTTTTATATAGTTCAATTTGTCTATTTTTGTTTTAGTTGTCTGTGCTTTTGAGATCTTAGCCATAAAATAATTGCCTAGTCCAATTTCCTGAGTGTTTTTCTAATTTTTTTCAGGTTATCTAATGGTTTCAGGTCTTATGTTTTAATCAATTTTGAGCTGTATATGGTGAGAGATAGGGGTCCAATTTTATTCTTCTGCATATTGTTAGCAGTTTTCCCAGCACCATTTGCTGAAGAGGGCATCCTAAACTCAGAGCATATTTTTGATAACTTTGTTGAAAATCAGTTTACTATAAATATATAAATTTATTTCTGGTTTCTAGTTTCTGCTTCATTCTATGTATTTTTATAACAGTAGCATACTATTTTGGTTTTTATAGCTTTGTAATACCTGTTGAAGTCTGATAGTTTGATGTTTTAGCTGTGTTCTTTTTGCTCAGGATTGCTTTGGCTATTCAGGCCCTTCTTGATTCCATAAAAATTTCAGGACTTTTTTTTCATTTTTTGAAAAATGGCTTTGGTATTTGATAAGGATTGCATTGAATCTTTAGATTGCTTCGGGTACTTTTAATAATATTAATTCTTTTGATCCAGGAGCATGGGATGCCTTTCCATTTGTTTGAGACTTCTTTAATTTCTTCCATCAGTGTTTTACAGTATTTTTGTAGAGATCTTTCACCTCCTCGGTTAAATTTATTCCTAGATTTTTGTTTATTTTTAGCTATTGTAAACGAGATTGTCTTCTTGATTTATTTTTTTATCTATTTCATTATTTTGGTATATAGAAATGCTACTGATTTTTGTAGGAAGATTTTGTATTCTGCAGTTGCACTGTATTTGTTGATAAGCTCTAATAGATTTTGGTGAATTTGTTTGGTTTCCCTAAACATAAGACTGGGCTTGGTGGCTCACGCCTATAATCCCAGCACTCTGGGAGGCCGAGGTGAGAGGATTGCCTGAGCCCATAGGTTCGAGATCAGCTTGAGAAACTTGACAAGACCTCATCTCTACAACAAAAATCTCAAAATTAGCTGGGCATGGTGGTGCATGCCTGTAGTTCCAGCCACTTGGAAGACTGAGGCGGAAGATGGCCTGAGCCCAGGAGGTTAAGACTGTGGTGACTGTGATTGTGCCACTGTACTCCAGCCTGGGCGACAGAGACTCCAACACACACACACACACACACACACACAAACACACACACACAAGCTTAATAATGCCAGATTTCTCAACTTGCCTAAGGTGAAGCAGCAGCGCCATGGCGCATTCTCCTAGCAGAGAGCTGGCTAGCCAGCAAACCGCAGCCCCAGAGCCAGGACCCCCAATGCAGCCGCCAGCCTTGAGCCCAGGGTATGTTGGGCCCTGTCCGTCCCCCTTTGGCCCGACCTGTGCGACCTTTTCGAGGACAGTCAAGACTTCCCCTGGGATCTGTTTGCCAACCCCTCTGGGCAGTTGTGCCTGGAAATTTCCAGATCGCGTCACTTTCCCGTCCAGGGGAGCCGCCCCAGGCCAAACGTGCTGTAGCTAACATCTCGCAGGCATGGGCAGGAGAAGCAGGAAAGGCAGAGGCAGCAATCGCCCACCAGAAACCAAACCAACGCGTCTCCCAACGGCCTTCCTTGCCCGGCTCGTCCCACTCTAGTAACAGATGACCGCAGCCCCACACATCTGTCCCCAGCGTTAACCTCCCCGCTCACCCCCCCCCCCCCGCGGGCTTCCGGTGGCCACTACCCTACGCCTTGATTGTTGGTTGAGACAGATCCACATCACGATGGGAGGCTGGAGCCTCCAAGGTACTGAGGAGTCCAGCAAGTTCTTTGCCCAAGGATGTCTCTCGTATGAAACCTCTGCGTTTGCTCCAGTGCCAAGGGGGACTTTGAGCCTCCAGAGCATGGAATAGACACTTCTCTTGGCATGGTTCTCAATAAAATAGTCCCAGGATGCCCTGGCTCGGCACCGGGGGAAAGACTGCAAGCTTGGGTGCCTGTGTGTGCGTTTGGTTGGGCGTCCATGGTGGGCCAGGAGTAGGGTCGTGAAAGGCACGTGGGGGGCTTCACCGAGCTGGGTGCACAGCGGGAGGGGGCGCTTTCTGTGCAGGGTCGCCACTCGGGAGAAGCATGGCCGGTCCTCAAACCTGCCCACACACCTGGTAGCCATAGAGGAGATTTGTCACTTACAGACTCAGCAGGGTAGCCCTGAGAGCTCCACTTAGCCCAGGAGATACTCTTGCTTCCATTGTCAGGGCGCGTTTTTCTGGAAGCCCATCGCAGGCAGCTGCCCTTTTCTAGGCTCCTGTGTCCAGCCTTCGATCCCGCTCTGCTTGGCCTTCCCTTCTTCCACAGGCCTCCCCTACCCTACTCCAATCACACCTACAAGCCCAGACTTGCTATGGACCAAGGGAGCTGGGAGGTAGACCCAACAAGCGTCTCACTCACCTTTGTCCACACTTCCCATCCCAAGAGTGTCGGCTGGAGGGAGAAGACACTGGAGGCCAGGATATGGGAAGATGGCGGCCCTCTCTGCGGAAAAGTGAGCATTTAGTGCACGCCAATCCCAGCCTGGGCCTGCCTCCTCATTCCTACTCTATCCTGGAAATTACCTTAGGCACCGCCCTCCTCCACAGAAGAAAGGAATTTGAATAGAAAAACCTCATCAGGCTGCTGAAAGGGATCTGACTTCAGAAATAAGCCCGGTCATGCGTTCATGTCTGTAGAGGACCCTTTTCTCATTCTGTGCCTTCCGAATTGGAATACACCTCTGGCTCCAGAGTCTCTGCCTTCTTTGCGCCAAGAGTCGGAATTGGCTACTAGTGCCTGTGTTCATTTTCTCCATATTTAGAAATAGGAAATATTGACTAGAAAGCTTAGAGACATAGCATGACTTGCCATGCTTTTTTTCACTTCACATCTTCTAGCTACATCATAACATTTCTTCATTTCATTTAACAAGGCCAATCTTATGACTGGGATTTGAGACTGTGTATTTCCAATTTTCTTCCATTATACCTTTTGCAATTCTTAGCTTTGGCTACAATCATGCAGAACTAGTGGGAATGTTAGCATGTGTTAGTGTGTGGACATGAGTATGTTTGGGAAGTTGCAGTTAATGTCACTAGTTGATTATTGGTTTTCAAGATGGGCACATTGTAAATTTCATGACAGCTTTCTCTTTGTGTATCACTGTACAAATTCAGTACCTCCTGTAGTCAATAAAATACGTATTTCCCCACAAAAAAAAGAGAGAAGAAAAAAAAGATCATGTTATCTGCAAAGACAAACAATTTTTCTTCAACTTTTTCCTATTTGGTTACCTTTTCTTTCTTTCTTTTGCCTGATTGCACTAACTAGGACTTCCAGTACTGTGTTGAATAGGAGTGGCGAGAGTGAACATCCTTATCTTGTTCTAGTTCTTTGGGGAAATTATTCCAATTTCTCCCCAATCAGTATGATGTTAGCTGTGGGTTTGTCCTATATGGCCTTTATTATTTTGAGGTATATTCATTGTATGCCTGCATTGTTGACAGTTTTTATAGTGAAGAGATGTTGAATTTCATAGATGCTTTTTCTGCATCTATTAAAATGACCATATAGTCTTAGTATTTATTCAGTTAATGTGATATATCGCATTCATTGATTTTCATTTGTTAAACCATCTTGCATCCCTGGTATAAGTTCCTCATGATTATGGTGTATTATGTGTTTTATATGCTGTTGTAGTTGGTTTGCGAGCATTTTGTTGAGGATATTTTGAAATTTGCATCAGTGTTAATCAGCAATATTGGCCTGTAGTTTCTTTCTCTCTTTCTTTCTTTCTTTCTTTCTCTCTCTCTCTCTCTCTCTCTCTTTCTTTCTTTCCTTCTTTCTCTTTCTCTTTCTTTCTCTCCTCCTTTCTCTCTCTCTCACTCTCACTCTCTCTCTCCCCGTCCCCCTCCCTTCCTTTCTTTCTTTCTGAATCAGGGTCTCACTCTGCTGCCCAGGCTGGAGTGCAGTGGCATGATCACAACTTACTGCACCCATGATCTCCTAGGTTCAGGTGATCCTTCCTCCTCAGCCTTCTGAGTAGCTGTGACTACAGACACGTGCCACCGTGCCCAGCTTAATGTTTTGATTTTATTGTATAGACGAGGTCTACCTATGTTGCTTAGGCTAGTCTTGAACTCCTGGGCACAAGCAATCCCCCCACCTCGGCCTCCCAAAGTGCTGGGATTATAAACGTAAGCTATTGCTCCTGATCTTGGCCTGTAGTTTTGTCTGTTGTTATTTTTGTGTGTTAGGTTGGTTTTGGTATTAGGGTAATGAGGGTCTGGTAGAAGGGTTAGGGAAAATTCCTTCCTGTACAATTTCTTGGAATAGTTTCCAGGGGTATTTGTATTAGCTTTTCTATATATATTTGGCAGAATTTGGCAGTGAATTCATCTGATTCTGGGCTTTTGAGATTTTCTTACTGATTCAGTCTTGCTACTCTTCTATTGGTCTGTCAGGTTTTCTATTTCTTCCTGATTCAAACTTGGTAGGTTGTATGTTTCCAATAATCTATACATTTCCTTTAAGTATTCCAGTGTGTTAGGATATGTTTATAGTCATCTCTGATGATATTTTGGATTTCTGTGCCATCAGTTGTGATGTCTTCTTTTTCACTTCTGATTTTCTTTATTTGGGCCTTTACTATTCTTTTCATGGTTAGTCTAGCTGGAAGTTTAGCAATTTTATTTTTTTCACACAATCAACTTTTAATTTTGTTGATACTTTGTATTGATTTTTTTTTTTAGTCTCTTTCCTTTAGTTCAGTTCTGCTCCTTATAATTTCTTTTCCTTTGCTAATTTGGGATTTGTTTCGCTCTTGCTTTTCTAGTCTCTTGAGGTACATTGTTTTATTGTTTACTCAAAATCTTTCTACTTTTTTGATGGAGACATTAATTGCTATAAACTTTCTTGAAGCAAATATAAATGAAAACACAACATGCCAAAGCCTAGAGGATACAGCACCAGAAAGTGATCTTTTGGCTTTGGCCTCACAAAGTGCTGGGATTACAGACGGGAGCCACCATGCCCAGGCTTAGATCTGCATTTCTTTGGGGTTGGTTACTGGAGATTTATTCTATGGCTTTGATTTTGTCATATTTTCCTGATTCTTTGTATTTCTTTTAGCTTTGTGTCAGTGTCAGCACATATGAAGAAAACAGCCTCCTCCCCAAGTCTTTAGGGGCTGGCTTCAAAATGGAAAGACTTCCAACAGTCAGACCAGATAGGCTTTCTGTGAGCACTTTAAAGCTTTTCTATGGATGTACATATCTCACTCTTCCTCCTCCTTCCTGGAGAAAAAAATATTAAAGTTGTGCACCTTTTCCCAATTCACAGAGCTGTGCCAGCTACAGTGTACTGCCCACCAGTTTTCCTTAGTTCAGTACACAAAAAGGCCAGCATGTTGGATGCATGCTCCACTTCTCTCCCTCCTCCTTAGGGGAAAACACTCAGAGTTGTGTGCCTACTCTGAGTCTCACAGAGCCATACTGGCCACAGTAAGCTGCTTGCTTTTCTTCCTCACAGTATTGAATTAAAAGGTGGGGATGTGGGATGCATGCTCTGCTCCTCTCCCTCTCTTCTGTGCCTTCTCCTAATCTTGCAGACCCATACTGGCCTCAGTATGGCATCTAACTATTTTCTTTGTTTTTAGCTGCTCCCAGATGTCAGAACTATGCCTGTTCCTCGGTGTTTTGCATAAGGCAAAACAAAACCAGGTTCCTCATGCAGTACTCTGAAAGGGCAAGTACTTTGGATTCATACTCCACTCTCTCTTTTCCTCAAAAGACAAGTTGCAGGCTGAGATGATCTGTCTCAGGGCTGAGCTGTGCCAGCTTAGGGGAGGGACTTATAGGGCTAAAGTAAAATTGCTCTTCTTACCTGTTTCTACGGTGATGTTCTCAATTTCTTGCTTATCTAGGGGAATTGCAACTTCTGGACCCCTCAGAAAGATATTATGGTCTGTATGTTATAGTTAAATCAACATTTCTGTGGGTGCATAGGGTGTATGATTTCCTTTTCCACCATCTTGTTGCTAACACTTTAAGATTTAAACTCTTAATGGCTATGTATACATTTTCCAGTTTTTCACCATTATAAAAATGTAATAAATTTCCTTTTATATGTGTCTTTACTTATGCTCTCAATTACTCTATTAAGATAAATGCCTGGAAGAGAAATTCCTGGGTAAATAGGTGAAGGGGGAAGAATTGTTAACTTCCCAGTATCCTATCTACTCCAAATGATGTCTAAGACCATCAAAGTAATCCTAATTTCCTTGTCCATAATTGGTTTAGGAATGATATTGCATTCAATATTTGCCAAGAAGATAAGAAAAAAAAATATCCTGGAGGGATCATAAAAATATTTCCTCACTTTAAAAAGATATCCAAGGAATATTTTTTTTCCTACATTCTGTTACTTCTGGATGGGATGACTGGAATTATAGTAGCCATCTTGTGATTAAGAAAGTAATCATTTAGAGGACAAAGCTAATATTCTGAAGTCAACAGCATGGATTCTAGGTTTTTAATAACATCATTGAGCCCTTGAATCAAAGAACCCTGAAATGTTACTTCTAACATTGTATGTTAGATCATAACTTTCTTCTGATGCTGTGTTAACCCATTGTGTTGCTATAAAGGAATATCCAAGGCTGGAAAATTTATAAAGAAAAGACGTTGATTTGGCTCACAGCTCTGTAAGCTGTACAAGAAGCACGGTACCAGCATCTGCATAGGTGAGGTCCTCAGGGAGTTTTACTCTGGCAAAGGCAAGGGGAACTGGCTTGTCACATGGCAAGAGAGGGAACAAGACAAAGGAGGGAGGCACCAGATTCTTTTTAACAATCAGATCTTACATAAAGTAATAGAGCCAGAATTCACTTATTACCACAGGGAAGGCACCAAGCTATTCATAAGGGATCTGTTCCCTGGTTAAAACACCTTTCACTAGGCCCCATCTCTAACATTGGGAATTAATTTCAACATGAGATTTGGAGGAGACAATATCCGAACTATATTAGATGTTAATTTATGTCAGACTAAAATCATCCTATATAATACAATAGGTATGCACATATTTTTTGCATTTTGTCAAATTGTCTTCCTCAAGCACCTAGTACAAATTTATATTTCACTCAGCGATGTAAAAAAAGTGCTCATTTTCTCACATCCATGCCAACCCTGGGTAATAATTTTTTTACAAATTTTTTCTGATGTTTCAAATATGATGATTATTATTTTAATTCTCATGCCAATGATAAGTAATGAGGTTGAATAGTTTGCATATTCTTCTTAGTCATTTGCATTTCTTTTCTTCTGAATTACTTGGTCATGCAAATTGTCATTTATTCAATCACAGTGTAATGTGAGATTGCATAGCAAAACATTTAAAAATAACCCATGGGTGGAAAATTATTAATTAAAAAAAATTAACCTAAAACGCTTAACCTATCACATACACAGAACATCAAATTATCAAATTTTGTTGAGGAGACACAGGTTTACACACTCTTCAAACTTAAAGCAAATTTCAATTGGTTACAAAACTGTGTAAATGTAAAAATTGTTATTAAAGAAGAGATATGTAATGGAAAATATAAAAATTTGATAATAATATGGGACCTAATATTTATATTATACTAATAAGATCCAAGAAATTGAAAGGAGAGCAATATACTATATTTTTTTCATGTGGGAATAAAAAATTAAACAAACAAGTATACAAATAGAATTCCTTGAAAACACAGCAGCTAGGATCTCTGTTCAGCTCTTTAGCATACCAGTTGCTAATCTCTGCTGACTTCTTTGACATCTTGCCCTGTTCTAATGAAGTTTTGGAGTGAGCCAACTATATATTTTATGAGAAACACAGATTGGGATTTGCCCATTTTGGGGTTCTCACCTCTCTGGAGATTCCCCCCTTTAGTATCCATTCACTTTGACATTCCCGATTCAGGACTATATTTCCTTAGCCCAACAAGACTACCACTTGTTTTGAGCAAACTAGAAAGTGTTTTCAGCACACTGCAAAGAAAAAGCTGAACATGAGTAGAGCTGTTTTTGTGTACTTACTTACTTTCTTTCAGATACCATATCACTTAAAAGTTTTTTGCTTCTGTCTCTCTGTCCCAGAAAAATTACATTCTAAAGACATTAGATGAGCCAAGTAAGGAAGGGTTTCATGTCTGAAGTATAGGAGAGGCTCTAGTGGTGCAGAGAAGAGTATCAGAGCCTGAATAATATGAAGTGAGTATCACCATAAAAGCAAAGTATTGGGAAGCAAGTGGGGTAATTAGAGTGTCTGTAAAAGAGGGCTGCCTAGTTCAGACAGCCAGTGCCCAAGCAAAGTGAGGATGGCGTCCAGAGTGTGTTTTCAGCATGGTATAGTAGAATATCTTAGAGACAAGAAATAATGGATCTGATTTCTGATCATGTACTCTCTTGGCTACTTTATGGTAACATTGTTATCTACTAGTAACATTGGCATCTATCGCTGAGGCTTGAAATGATTTTAAAATAAAATTGAAATAAGTAAAAGTAATTGAACAGTGGAAGCACTATATAAATAATTTATCTATTGATAATAGTAATTTCTTTAAAACAATCAAAAACACCTTGCATAATATATCACTAATATAGTATTGAGTTCTTTTTCAAAAACTTTGTATAATACTACAGTACACAGATCACAGGCTTTGGGATTTGTATCTCAGGTTGACCAGCTACATGATGTTTACTAAATCACTAACTTTCTGAGATTCAGTTTCTATATTCAAAAGAACTGCACAGCATCATTATGAGAAATAAATTATGTAATATATGCACTCAGGAGTAAATGGAAATTATTATTATTAACCTCAGAAAGTTAATATCAATTTCTAATATCCTAACAGTATACTTGGTAATTTAGGTATTGATTTATCTTTATGAAGGTTTTTAACTTGCTAATTAATATTTTAATATCGCCTTATGCAACTTATTTTCTTATGTTTGCAAATGAACACCATTTTAAAAACATCTTAAGAAACTAAAATATTATTTTATCTCATATCCTTTGTAGAGTGAGAATTTGCAGAAGGATGTTATAAAAAGGGTGTTTAATAACTGACTAATCTTAATTCAAATTAAGCAAAGCCAAATTAATAGCAAGTAAATAATGTTTTAAAATCTATTTTTAATGCCATTTGTGAAAAATAACAAGTTACCAACCACCATTTACTTAGTTACCTCACCATTTTGGTGACTGCAAATCCTTTCATTTGAAATATGAAAGGCTGACATTTTCAGTCAATAGTTTGAAATGTTACTGTTGTGTTAATCTGGGAGCAAATCATTACCTATTTAAATGAATCAATTTTGTCCAGGAATAAGGTGTAAACTCTAATGATGTGGTAAGTCATTTAGAAATAATTTGAACTGCTGTGGAACTAAAGGTTCAGTCACTGAAAATGATCAGCAAATAGTTTCAGGAAAAGGTTTAATAGAAAATATATGCAGGTCAGTGAACATTTATTGCCCTTGGTTATAATAATAATTATGCTAATAATGTGATTCTAAATAAATACAAACAATGGCAAGGAAAATGGTAAAGATAAGTATACTTGACTGACCTCCAACAAAATTTGTCCTTTTCCTAGAAACTGCAACTACTCTTGGCAAGATGCTCTTATATTGTTAGACTATCAGAAGAAACAAGAAGCAGTCATTATAAGAGATGATACTTAATCTGTCACTATATTTATCTTGCTGTTTCTGATTTTCCGTTATAATTGCCTCTAACTCTCGTAAAATATTGTGAAAGTATCATGCATAGGCACAAAGGAAGCATGCACCAATTTCTTATAGTATAACAATCTTTCCCCAACACACAAATATATACAAACCATGTTTTTTAACATATACAGGTAGGTTATTCAATCCCGTTGGATAGATGTGGAAAAGCAGGTGAACTGACTTATTCAGGACAGGGTTACCAACACACCCTTTTGTAGTATAAGTATGTTTCATGGCAATATTTGAGACGGACTAATAATAGAAAATATTTTGTTTATCTGAAATTAAAATTTAACTGGTCATCCTGCTTTCTTTTTTGTTTGCTTTTGTTGTTGCGGCTGTTAGTTTTGTTTTGCTTTATTTTGCTTTTTGACTAAATTTGCCAACCATAACTTAAGAACTCTAGTTATGTTTTATCGTTGGCTCTCCTAATTATCAACACTATAAATCTTGGTTGAGTTACTTTTCTCTAGATTTTCAAATTCATAAGGTAATAAAATGATTTCAAGTTTCCATTTTCAATTTCTAGTCTGAGGACTCTCCTCACACTTAATGAACCACTTCCAGATCAGTCAGAGATGACTAAAAAGCAATCAGCTGATTTTCTGAACAAATGTTAAATTCCAGTAACTGAGACTAAAATTTACTATACTGGCTTCATTTATTTAAATGAAGATGACAATATCAGATTAATACTTGACACTGTGTCTCTGTAATGACCTTCAAAATGGCCAAGTCTCCCTGTAGTATTTGGAAAATATTTTATTTTTTTCCTTCTTTCTTCCTCTCTAAACCTTCTTGCTTTGGATATTAACAGACTAAAGCACAATGTCTTTCCCTGTTGCAACCATTGTAGACTGCAGTGTGACTCTCCATCATCTATAAAGATTTTATTTCTTGGTTCATTGTCACTTTCTCCAACGCTATTTCAGCTATATTTATTGGTAATTGCTTTATCCACATGAATTATACTTGTAACACCATGGAATTCTATTACTTTAAGTTTCTCTTCTCAAATGATTGTGTCTTTCCACTCAATCTAATCCCCCTACTCCTCTGGGGGATTATATTATAACCTCAAGCTATATCAATCTAAGATATATTGTTATAGCCTCAAGTTATAACAACATATCTTATATGTCTTCTCATAAATGTGCACTTATGCTCTCCATTTCTTGTATTAATATCAGCACATTGTCTATGTTCCATTGTATGGCTACCAGCTCCATTTTTGCCCAAACCTTTCACCTAGAAAAGAACATCACTTTTTCAATACTCTCCTCTTCACAGAATTATTATAATTTGCTTCTTTGTTAAATTTTTTCACAACAAAAAAATGCTATCATTTCACCTATTTTATTTTATTTTATTTTATTTATTTTTATTTTTTTTGAGTTGGAGTCTCACTCTGTCACCCAGACTGGAGTGCAGTGGCCGCTCCTGGCCACCGCAGCCTCAACCTGCTGGGCTCCGGCGATCCTTCTGCCTCAGCCTTCCCAGTAGCTGGAATTACAGGCATGCGCTACCACGCCCGGCTGATTTTTTGATTTATTGTAGAGATGAGGTCTCGCTGCCCAGGCGGGTCTCGAACCCGTGGGCTCAGGCAATCCACTCACCTCAGCCTCCCAAAGGCGCGGGATTACAGGCTGAGTCACCGAGTCCGGCTCATTTCACCTATTTTAAAGCTAACAGCTTGAAGCCACAGCCTGCTTCCCTGTTTCCCTTAACCCCAAAGTTCTTTACATCACTTGCTGGTACTCAAGGTTTCCAATTCCTCACTTTACATACTTTCTTGGGCACATTCCAATCAGACTTTCAGTCCTACCATTCCATCAAAATTCTACTAGTTAATGTTACAAATAACCTTCATGCATTTAAACTCAATCATTGTTTTACTCCTTATTTATCCTGTCAGCAGCATTTAACACAGTAGGCCATTCCTCCTTGTGCAGTCTCTTCACTTTCCATGGCACTGTGCTCTCCTGGCCTTCTTTTTAATGGCACTGGCCATTTCTATTCAGCCTCCTTAGCCAATTCTTACTCATTTCACTAAATTTCCAGAACTCAAGGTGTCTCAGGGCTCATTTTCAAATGATCTATCATGTATGTCTTAATTTTGAAGTCTTGCCCCGTTTTGAAGCTTTAAACGTAACTATATGTTGATAATTCCCAAATACATATCTCCACCTTGGAACTTTCCCCAAGTCAAATTTTATATAAACTCTTAAATAAAAAATGTTAAATATAATCTGTACCATACCATGTTCCTTGCCTTCCCTCAATTCTGTTTATCACAAGTCTTCCCTATCTCAGAACCATCTTTCAAATTTTTCAGGTCAAAACATGGAGCCATCATTATCTCTCTCACACCCCAAATCACATCCATGATGAAAAGTATATAAGTATTTTCTAACCCTTTAAAGTATTCATAATTTAATCATATTCTACCACTTCTTCCACTAAGTCTACCCTCATCCAAGCTGCCATTATATCTTGTTCTTTATACCCTAAGCACAGGAGTCAGAGTAATCATTCTAAACTAAATAGAGCTAACACTCCTCCACATAAAATCCTCTAGCGATCCTTCATTTGACTAAAAGTGCAAGTCCCTAAAATGATCTATAAGAGCCTACATGATCTAGATCTCTGTCTTCCACAACTATATTATAGTTGACCTTGAACACATGGATTTGAACTGTGTGAGACCACCTATACATGGATTTTCTTTAAGGAAATGTGGATTGAAATCCACATATATGGAGAACCAATTTATATGCAGGATCCACAGGGCCCACTGCAGAACTTGAATATCCATGGATGTTGGTATATGCAATGGGTCCTGGAATCAATTCCCTGCATATACCAAGGGATGACTTACTCATGTTGCTTCAGAAACACTGATATCCCTGATGTTCTTGAAGCATCTCAGCAACGTTTATTCTAATTTGTGACTTTGCGTTTGCCCTTTTTTATACCTTTGAATGCTAGTTCTCCCAATATCTACATGGCACACACCCTGGCCTCCTTTAAGTCTCGTTCGAATGTGACCTCAGTTAAATCAGCCCGTTTGGAGATTCTGGAAAGGTCATCTTGCAAGTTCATGGTTAGGCTTGCTGCTTGTCTGCAAAGTGTGTGGTAAGTCCCTAATTCAGCTGGGATCGGTGGTTCAGCCTGTAATCTCAGCACTTTCGGAGGCTGAGTCAAGTGGATTGCCTGAGCCTGCGGGTTTGTGACCAGCCCGGGCAACTTGGCGAGACCCCGTCTTTACAAAAAAAAATCAAAAATTAGCCGGCTATGGTAACCTGCACCTGTAGTTCTGGCTACTTGGAAGGTTGAGTCAGAAGGATAGCCAGAGCCCAGCAGGTAGGTGCTGGGGTGGCCATGAATATGCCACTGCACTCCTGCCTGGGCAATGGAGTGAGACTCCAATTAAAAATAAAAAGTCCCTAATTCTTCAAACACACAGACACCAATGAATAGCTCAAGATCCAAGAACAACTAGGAAAAAATTACACCACCAAATACAAACCAACCAAACAAAAAACCCAAGTAATGCAACATTAACTGACTCATAAAGAAATAAAGATTTATAAACTGCTTGAAAAGTAATTCAAAGTAATATTAGATACAATGTACAATTCACACTATTCAGCTGATGGGTACATTCATTTGTACTCCCTAAATCTATATTAAGAAATCTTGAGACCAATAAATATGCACAAACAACATACCAAAACTTATGAGATATAACAAAAGTAGTTTTAAGAGATAAGTTTATACCAATATATGCCTACATCAAAAAAGAAGATTCCAAAAAACATCTAATGTTACACCTTAAAGAACTAGAAAAAAAATTCAGACCACATTTAGTAGAAGAAACTACATAATAAAGATAAGAAGCCGGGCTCGGTGGCTCAGCCTGTAATCCCACGCCTTTGGGAGGCTGAGGTGGGTGGATTGCCTGAGCCCGCGGGTTCGAGACCCGCCTGGGCAGC
>NW_007253199.1:107467-178169 GCF_000164805.1 Carlito syrichta
CCAAGTAGCTGGAACTACAGGCATGCACTACCATGCCTGGCTGATTTTTTTATTTATTGTAGAGATGAGGTCTCGCTGCCCAGGTGGGTCTCAACCCCACGGGCTCAGGCAATCCACTGACCTCAGCCTCGCAATGTGCGGGATTACAGGTTGAGCCACTGAGCCTGGCTAGTTTTGTTTTCTTAAAGGAAAACATAATAGACAAGCTTTCAGTTAGATTAATTTTTAAAATATCAAAGATTCAAATAAATAAAATCAAAAATAAAAGAGGAGACATTACAACTGATATCACAGAAATATGATGGGCCATAAGAGACTTCTATAAAAAAAAAAGTATACAAAAAAAATTGGGTAACCTAGAAGAAATGAATACATTCCTATGACAATTTACCAAGAGTGAATCAGGAAAAAATAGAAAATTTGAATAGAGCAGTAATGAGTAAGAAGATTATATCAATAATAAAAATACTCTCATCAAAGAAAAGCCCAGGAACTGATGGCTTTACTTTTGAAGTTAATAAAATGAACATATTATAATACCAATCCTCCACAAACTTTTCAAAAAAAATTGAAGAGAAAAAACTCTCAAACACATGGTACAAAGCCAGCATTACACTAACACCAAAGCCAGACAAAGATACTACAAGAAAAACAAATACAGGACAACAATTGTGAGGCACATAGATTTAAAAATCCTCAAAAAAATACGAGCAAACTCAACAGCACATGAGTAGGATCATTCACCATGATCAAGTGGGATTTATTCCATGGTTGTAAGGGAGGTTCAACATATGCAAATCAATAAACGTGATCTATCACATTAACAGAATGAAGGACAAAACCTATGATCACCTCAGGAGCTATAACAAAATAATTTCACAATTATCCTTTGATGATAAAAATCACCCAGCAAACTAGGTATAAACAGAATGTACCGAAAATAAAATAAAATAAAGCCTTATTTGACAAGCCCATAATAAGCATCACACTCAATGGAGAAAAGTTGAATGCTTTTTCTCTAAGATCTGGAACAAGACAAGGATGCCTACTCTAGCCATTTCTATTCAAAGTGGTACTGGAAGAAATAAAGTTAAATTGTTCATATTAGTAAACAACAAAATATTTTGCATAGAAAACCCTATAGACACTGTCAAAAAACTGTTAGAAACAGTAAACGAATTCAGTCAAGTTGCAGGATGCAAAGTCAAACACAGATCAGTAGCATTTCCATATACTAACAATAAACTATCAAAGAAAGAAATCAAGAGAATGATCCCATTTATAATAGCTATCTAAAAACAAGAAAACAAAAACTTAGGAACAAATTTGAGGAGGTGAAAGATCAGTACACAGAAAGCTGTGACACAAGGATGAAAGAAACTGAAGACGACACTAACAAATAAAAAGAAAATTTACTTCATGTTCATTGATCAGAATAATTAATATTGTTAAAATATCTATAGTACCCAAGGCAATCTATAGTTGCAATGCAATCTCTGTCAAAATTCTAAAGATGTTTTTTTGCAGAAATAGAAATAACAATACTGAAAGTCATAGGAAACCAAAAAAGACCCTAAATAACCAAAAATCTTGAGAAGAAAAAAAAAAGAAAAAGCTGGAGGCATCACACCACCCATTTTCAAAATATATGAGAAAACTATAGTAATCAAACCAGTACAGTGCTGGCATAACAACAGACACATCTTCTAGCCTGTCTAGAGTAAGACTCCAACATAAAAAAAAAAAAAAGACATTAATTTGGTATCTTTTGACCTGGAGGGATGTCTATGATGTATTGTTAAGAGGAAAAAAAAAAAACCAAAACTCTGCACAATAATTAATGCATAGAGAATGATTCAAGTTGTATAAAACAACAAAATCCAATTTGAGTGTATATTAGTAGAGGTTCGTGTGGATATGGAGAGCACCTGGAGGACTGAAGCAAGGAGAGATTATTAGCTTTTCTTTTCAGTGTATCTTCTTTTTGGGAATACTACACACAGAGTAGCTACAAAAATAAAAATAGTACAAAGAACACCAGCAAAAACAAAAAACAAAAACAAAAAAACCAGACACTTAGATCAATGCAACAAAATAGAGAGCCCCAAAACAAATCCACAAATTTACAGTCAATTGATTCGCAACAAAGATGCTAAGGACACACAGTAACACACAATAGAGACAGAATATTCTCTTTAATAAATGGTGTCGTAAAAACTTGATATCTACATGTGGAAAATGAAATTAGACCCTCATCTCACATACATATATAAAACAATTCAAAACCAATTCAAGACTTAAATATTAAGACCTGAAACTGTAGAACTCAAGAAAAAAAACAAAAAGAGAAAAACTCCATGACATTGGTCAAGACAATACTTTTCTTGGATATGGCTACAAAAGCATAGGCAGAAAAGCAAAACAAACAAATGAAAACTAAAAAGCTTCTGCACAGCTGAGGAAACAACACAATGAAAACATCTGAAATGAGAGAAGATATTTGCAACTATACATGGGATAAGAGTCAATAGTCAAGATAGGTAAGGAACTCAACAGCAAGAACACAAATAACTAAATTAAAACACAATGGAGACAAGATTAAGATGGCTGATATGTGGCACATAGAGTGAATTTGTCCTACAGAGTAAACCAAATGTAGAGAGTTTCCTCAGCATCCAGAGAGGAAAGGTAGCATGTCCCACAATCTCTAAAGAAGAAATAATAACCACTTACAGCAAAGCAGAAGAAAACAGTCCACTGACCTGGGCTGGAACTTACTGGTCCCTTGCCTGTACCACCACAGTTCACCACAGCCTCAGGACACAGCGGGGAAAGTGAGTGAGGGGAATTCAGGAGTTCTGGGCTCCTGCCACAAACTTGCAGGGCCCTGTGAACCTTGGAGGATCCCAAGGCAGCCCCCATGGGAAACTGCCTTCCCCATAGCCATGCTCTGCCATGGAGTGGAACGAGAAAAAAGTTGTAAGCATCATTAGCCACCATTTCCCAGGACTCTGCCCTTGCATGGTGGAGTGGCTGCTTTCCAGCTGGTTGAGAGGGAATGGAACCCGAGGGAAAACTTAGTCACTGCGCAGAGTTTCTGGCTGGGCAGATTGCCTGAGAACACCTGAGGCCCTGAGGCCAGCTGCACCTTGACATTCAGATCACAGATTGCCTGAGGCCAAGGCAAGAGCAGGGTGGGACTTGTGGCCATAGATATCTCTCACTCACCTTATGAACTCTTCTGAGCCTACTCTACAGAACAGCATTACCACAGTGGCCTCTGACTTCCTCCTAATCCCTGCTAGGGTAGCTAAGGGTGCACACTTGTGGGGTGCTTTAGACATTTTCCTCAGTACTCTTCCAAAAGGGTCAAAATAGAGAACTTGGGAAACCCCCAGAGCCCTGCCCTCAACCTCAGCTGACTGGGCACTTCCTTGAAGCAACACTCGCTAAGGAGAAATGCTATAGCCACCTTCACAGTAGGTTTTCTTCCACAAGCGCTACTTCTTGGCCGGAGGTCAACAGTAAAGTCCATAGCATCGAACCAATCCCAAATGCCAGCTTACAACATTTTCCAAGCCCCTTTAGCTAGTCAGGACACCATGGGCCAGTGAAGGTACAAAGCACAGGATTGCCACAGCTGGCAATTGAGAAACACTCCAGACCAAGGCTATATATATAACCAAGGGAACCCTACAGTGGCTACATCATCTCCCTGCCAACCTCAAATAAGAAGAAATAGTCTACCCAAATGATAAAGAACCAGAAAAGATAATTCTGACAATATGAAAAACCAGAGTTCTCCAACATACCCAAATGACCACACCAACTCTTCAGCAACAAACTCTAGCCAACATGAAATTATTAAAATTCCATAGAATTCAAAAAGTTGATTATAAAATTGATCAACAAGCTTCAGGAGAAAAATAAAACCAACATAATGAAATTTTGAAGACTATTCAGGACATGAATGAAAAATTCTCCAAAGAGATAGACATCTTAAGAAAAATAAAATAAAATTCTGGAAGCAAAGGAGGCATTTAGGGAAGTACTAATGGGGCACATTGTTCACTGACTGGGGAATGGGCCACCTGAGACCAAATCCCCACCACTGCACAATATGTCCATGTAGTGAATATACATGAGTACCCCTGAATCTAAAATAAAAAAATCACACACACATATATATATATAATATATACATATTTAAAACAAACATGAGCAAATGACTTGAATAAACATTTCTCAAAATAAGGTATACAAATATCAAACAGATATTTAAAAGATGTTCAGCATTACTAATCATCAGAAAAATGCAAATTAAAACAATAATGAGATATCACCTCATACCTGTTAAAATGGCTATTGCCAAAACTATGAAAGATAACAAGCATTGGAGAGGATGTGACAAAAAAGGAATTCATATTTTTGGTGAAAATGTAAATTAGAACAGTCAGTATGGAAAACAGTATGGAGTTTTCTCAAAAAAATTAAAACTGGAATTACCATATGATCCAGAAATCCTATTACCAGGTGTATCTTTAAAAAATAAAATCAGCCGGGCTCGGTGGCTCAGCCTGTAATCCCGTGCCTTTGGGAGGCTGAGGTGAGTGAATTGCCTGAGCTCGAGAGTTTGAGACCCACCTGGGCAGCGAGACCTCATCTCTACAATAAATCAAAAAATCAGCCGGGCGTGGTGGCGCATGCCTGTAATTCCGGCTACTCGGAAGGCTGAGGCAGAAGGATCACCGGAACCCAGCAGGCCGAGGCTGCGGTGGCTGGGAGCAGCCACTGCACTCCAGTTTGGGCGACAGAGTGAGACTCCAACTCAAAAATAAATAAAATAAAATAAATAAATAAAATAAAATCAGGGTCAGGCTCAGTTGCTCAGCCTGTAATCCCAGCACTTTGGGAGGCCAAGGCAAGTGGATTGCCTGAACCCATGGGTTCAAGACCAGCCTGGGCAACTTGGTGAGACCTTGTCTCTACAATAAATTAAAAAAAAAAATAGCCAGGCTTGGTAGTACGTGCCTGTAGTTCTGGCTACTTGGAAGTCTGAGGCAGAAGGATTGCCGGAGCCCAGCAAGTTGACACTGGGGTGGCTGTTGAGTGTGCCATGGAACTCCAGCCTGGGCAACAGAGTGAGACTCCAACTAAAAATAAATAAATAAATAAATAAATAAATAAATAAAAAGCAGCATGCCAAATAGATATCTGCACTCTCATACTCACTGCAGCATTATTCACAATAGGCAAGATATGGAATCAACCTAATTTCCTGTCAACACATAAATGGATAAAGAACAGGTATATATACCCAATGGAATACTATTCAGCCTTTAAAATATAAGAAAATCTTGTCAGTTATGTAAACATAAGTGAAACTGGAAAATATAATGTTTATTGAAATAAACTATTCACAGACAAATACTGCATGACCTCATATAGTACGTGTTCACTTAATGTCATTGATATGTTCTTGGAAACTGAAAATTTAAGCAAAATGATATACACGTAAACCAATTTGACCATAGGCTACTGATGTAAACAAGAGTTAAGTTCCTAAGTCATATTTTGGTCACAAACTTCTACATAAAGACCCAAACACTTTTAAGATTAAACATTGAAATAAATGTGAGCTATACGTACATTTAAGAAAGGTTACCAAAAACAACGAAGATAATTATTTACCCAGTTATTCTAGTTCAGGGTCTTGGGTAGCTAAAGCCTATCCTGGCAGCTCAGGGTACAAGGTGAAAACATACCATGGACAGGATTCTATCCCATCAGAGGGCACCCTCACCCCCACACCCACACTCACACTCACCCAGACAAGGGCAATATAGACACAGTAATGACCCTAATGTACATGTCTTTGAGATGTGGGAGGAAAGTGAAGAAAAACCACACAGACATAAGGAGAACATGCATATTCCACACAGACAGTGACACTATCAAGGACTCAATTTTTTTCTCATCAGATTTATAATGAAACAATATTGAATAAAACGTTATTCAAGGAGCTGCTTTATGTGAAAAGTAAAAAAGTTGAACTCCTGGAATTATAGTGTAGAATGGAGGTTATCAGGAATTGGAGGGGAGGGGCAGGAGGTTGGGAGATTTTGGTCAAATAATTCAAAATTTCATTTAAATAGGAAGAATAAGTTCATGAGATGTACTGTACAATATGGTGACTATAGTTAATAATTTATGGTGTTTTTTAAAAAAATCACTGAGTTGATTTTAAGTGGTCTCACCATAAAAACACAATAGATATGTGAGGCGACACCTATATTAATTAACTTTTTAAAGACATTCCACAATGTATTCTTATTTCAAAATATATAGTGATTAGTGTACATAATTTTATTTGTCAATTAAAAACAACTTTTAAAAATTAAAATATTACACGGATAAAATGGAATACTATTTGACTTTAAAAGTGAAGAAAATTTTTAAAAAACAGAAGGGATAAATTTAGGAAATCTATTGTACAATATAATGACTATAATAATGTATCAGTTCTTGAAAATTGCCAAGAAGACAGATCTTGAATATTCTCACCACGAAAATATGTGTGTGAGGTGATAGATATGTTAATTAATTTGATTTAATTATCTCACATTGTATATACATATATATTATTTAAATATCACATTGTCTATCTTAGATATATACAATTTTTGTCTATGATACCTTAAGAAACATGGGGAAAATAAAGGAAAATAAATATAAAATAAAATCACACAGACACACAATGGATCGCTTTGCCAGGCTAAACAGAATCAGTTGTTCAGAAGTGAATCAGTGACTTCCTGCCAGAACCTGGATGCTACCCCCAGTGGTGGAGAATCCTAAAAGCAAGCTCAGGAGGAAGAAAAGCTGTAGGCCCCAAGGGAACTACTGGGAGCATTCCCCTTGCAGAATGACCTAAATCCACTCAAAGCATTACACACTCACAAGGACACTCAAGGCCCTGGGAGGATAAAATCACTGTATATAACTTTGTGAAGAGTAAAGACTATGTAATTGAACCCTGAATTTGAAGCTGAGTAGACTCTGGCTTCTTGCTGCACTTGGGGTCTGTGCACTTTTCCGCACATTTGTTATATTTTAATAGCTTCCATTAGAGTCTTCTTGTAGCTTGCCCCGGAATGTGATGCTCAAAATGAGGTCTGGACTCTGTTTTTTTTTTTGAGTTGGAGTCTCACTCTGTCGCCCAGACTGCAGTGCAGTGGCCGCTCCCGGCCACCGCAGCCTCGACCTGCTGGGCTCCGGCGATGCTTCCACTCAGCCTTCCAAGTAGCTGGAACTACAGGCATGCGCTACCACGCCCAGCTAATTTTTTGATTTATTGTAGAGATGAGGTCTCACCTGCCCAGGTGGGTCTCGAACCCGCGGACTCAGGCAATCCACTCACCTCAGCCTCCCAAAGGCGTGGGATTACAGGCTGAGCCACCGAGCCCGGCTGGACTCCATTTCTAACTGCCACAGTCATGCTGTGTAACTTAGGCCAGTGATTCTTAATTAAGAGCTTTTATCTCCCAGGGAACATATTGGCAATGTCTGAAGAGGCCAGAGATGCTGTTCAACATTCTACAATGTGCAGGACATTCCTATGACAAGAAATTATCCTGCTCACACTGTTAACATTTTGACTGAAAAACACTAAGAAAATTATTGTATTTCTCTGGGTTTCCGTTTCCTCATCTGTAAAAGATTTTAATCCTGTCTCGGAGACTTTCCACCAATAAGCTCAATGAGATAATAAACCACACTCATGAAATTGTTACGAAAGCATTCAATGCAGCTCAAAAAAAATTAGCAACAGCACTCATTCTCAAACCTATTTCAGAAGAATCTGATATAGAGATAGGGTAAACGTCTTGCTTGAGAAAATCTGAGAAAGGAATAGAATGCCAGTCTGGAGTCGCCACTCAACTGGACTGTCAACCTCATCAAGCTGCTTCCAAGAAACGATTGTGACATTGTAAGAAATATTTGCTGGAAATATTTGCTGAAGTTTTGGTCACAAAGTATAGCAAATTCTGTTTTTATTAGTTTATCTGTATAGAATGAGTGAAGATTTTTCTTTTCGTTTTTGAGTTGCCTTCAAAGACCTCAGGCACTTTAGTTCATCAAACAATCCATTTGATTTTTTTCTATGTTGCTAACTCAAGTGTTTTTCTATAAATCCCAGGACACGGTACCAGTAAATAATTGATTACATAGATCTACCTTTTACATTTTACAGATTAGAATGGAAAGTTTCATGTCCCAGGGTGACCTTTTAAGGTAAATGATAACACTGTGCAGCATATTTTATTGATCTAATACTGACTTGATTAATATTTAATTGGAAAATTAACCATATATATATAGGATCCTATATATTGTAGGCAATAGAAAAGTACTTTAAGAGGTATAAATTCAAATACACTGGCCCCTACCACTATACCCTCAAAACCAGTGAAGTCACAATTTACAATGCTTAATTTGTACTGTTTATGCATATCTCTGTTGTGAGATACAGATGAAAAGGTTTTAGAAGTCTGTTGTATCTAAGTAACCAACTTTCTCTGACAGCTTTACAGGAAGGATAGGTTACCAATTATCATCTCTATATTGGAGCTAAATTATCCTTACAAAGGGCTAAAGCAGCTGTGAGAAGGATCAAGATAGTTATCACAAATATTCTATGAGCTAGCTGTTCTAGATATTTGTTTTCAATTTGAAAGTCACTCATTATTGAACAGAAAGTGTCACTGAAACAGGTAGACGAGATATCACTGTATCTCTTGTTTTATTTTTTTAATGGAGATTAATTTGAGGTGCTGTGTAAAGCAAAGGCAGAAGCAAACTTTTTACGTTCAACAACTGTAATGAGTGAGAAAAGTCAATTTTATATCAAATAAGCACCTATGGCAGCCAAGGACACCACAGCCAAATGTCAGCCAAAGACATAAATCTGAGAAAGGTGATTTTAAGTAAGATTTTGATGTCTCATTTTCTTAAGAGCAGGACAGTCTACTAGGGAAGAATTTGTTGGACTAACAAGGAGACATCATTATAAAATGGAATTTTGCCTGGGAAAGACTCACATTTGCTTAAGAGAAAAGATTTTAAAAGTTGTTGAGTTTATGACCAAAGATTGCTCCAAGTAAAATTAAAAAGTACTTAGCCTAGCCGGTGGCTCAGCCTGTAATCCCACGCCTTTGGGAGGCTGAGGTGAGTGGATTGCCTGAGCCCGCAGGTTCGAGACCCGCCTGGGTAGCGAGACCTCATCTCTACAATAAATCAAAAAATCAGCCGGGTGTGGTAGCGCATGCCTGTAATTCTGGCTACTTGGAAGGCTGAGGTGGAAGGATCGCTAGAGCCCAGCAGGTGGAGGCTGCGGTAGCCGGGCGCAGCCTCTGCATTCCAGTCTGGGCGACAGAGTGAGACTCCAACTCAAAAAAAAAAAAATACTTAACTTCTAAATTCTACTGTTATACATATTGTGCACAAGAAGTATTGACAGGCTAAAAAATAGTGCATATTGCACAAATGCTTTAAAGGCTAGCAAAGCAGAGGAGAAACAATATGTTTGACCAACATTACAAATATCTCCATTTAAAAGGCAAGAAATAAAAATGAAAATAAAAATATATGTCTAGCAGATCACATAATATAACAAATGCTTATCTTGCTAACATCTCAAAGTTATTTTCTGTTAATTAGATAGTTATCAATACTATTTTATTTCACTCTCAATCTTCAGGAATTCTGAAACATTATTTTATGCAAAAAAAGCACCAGAAATAACAACAAAAATTTATGTGGCATATTTGTGACAGCAAAAACTGTAGAGATGATAGTGCCAAAATTTCAGAACAATTTTTTAAAAGAATGAAGGGAGATTTTATGAAGCTTATAAGAAACAATGCAGATCAATCACTTATTTAAATTGGGTATCATTATGTAAAATAAAGCCAGCACACACATTCTAGATATCAAATACAGTTCAGTTGGGCTATCGAGATAATCTTCTCTGAGAAACACTTCTTCATCTACCAGGGGAAAAATAAGTAGCTAGCTATTCTCCATGTGTTTATAAACTTTGAATGGAAGAAATAACGCCACAAAACATTTCAGACTTTTGCTACATACATATCTAATCCATCTAGGAATATTATTTAGCAGTTAAATTACTGAAAATTTTATGTAGTGTTTAGATATCTAATATCTTTTAAATTAAGCAAATCTGTTGAAGTCTCTGGAACTGAAATCAATATATGGTTTTGATTTTTGTTAGGAAGGCATCAGGAATCCCAATATAATTATATGAGATACCCATTCCTTCTCCATGTTTATGTTGCTCTGTGGAGAATCAAACATAAGTAATACTCCTCTGCATCGTTTGAAACTCTAGAAGCTTTCTTAGGAGTAATGGCTCCTAGCCATTGAAGTTTTCATTCTCCTCTGAAGATTCTTCTGCTAGCTTTTGTTCCTCCTCCTATACGTAAATGTTATCTTCCCCAATACAGGACAAGCCATTGGCTCTTTTCTCTATATTCTCTCCTTTAGCAATTACATTCTTTCATCTCATAGTTTCAACTACCTCACAAGTAGTGGTATATTCCTCATGCGACCCTACACAGATAATGCATCTATACTAGATCTTCTGTCCAGTGTTATTATCACTACCTTGTCAGACCAATGTATACCCATTAGATGGCTCACTTGAGAAAATTCAACAAAAGTAAATAGAATACTTGTACCCTGAGTCATCAATCAACTAGACTGTCAACATGATCACACTTCTTCTAAAAGGAGATGTGACATTATAAGAAAATACTTGACTGGTATACTTTGTTTAGGATTTCATTGCGAACTAAACTGAGACCTGTTTTTATTATTTTATCTGTATAGCCTAGGGAAACCCTCCTTCTACAAATTTAGATTTACTTCATATAATACATTTGATATGTTTTCCATGTTTCTAACTCAAATGTTCTTCTATGGATCCCAACCGATAGTAAATATTCCTTTATTCTGTAGATAACTTTGAAACTAATTCCACTGGCCACTAATCTATAATAAACACTTGTCCATTTGTGTTGCCCACATCTAATAGGGAAAAATAATCATAACAAAATCTATTCTCTTTTAATGAGTACTTACCTTTCACCAGTCACAATAACCATGTGATTTATTATTACCAAAATATAGACAGAAAAATCAGTTCTCAGAACTATCCTGTAACTTTTCTAAAATTGCACAGAAAATGGCAGTATCACGATTCAATCCAGTTATAAATATAAAACATAGTCCCTTGTCACAATGCTTTAGAAGGCAATAAGTCTTTGTTGCTATCTGTTTTGATTATCTGCTTAATTGGAATCTCTATCAGTAGCATGCCCGCCTGGACTTTCTCACTTAGGAATTTTAAATCAGATGAAATTGGATTTGAATGTCATGTCTTATTACTTAGCTTTGCAACTTTGGTTAAAATACTAGAACTTTACAAACCATAAATTTCCTCCTCTGTAAATTGACATAATAATACCTATTTTGCAGTGAATTAAATCAGACAATTATTGTGCATAGAAATTAGCATAGTACCTGAATGTACTCTATGAAAGGCAATACATTTTTTGTTTCCTACTCTTACCTCCCAACATTCTCAGCTAATATTCCTTTATTCTGTAGATAACTTAGAAGCTAATTCCACTGGTATCAGCAGTATGTTTTCTTCTTTACCTTTATTCTGTAGATAACTTTGAAGCTACTTCCACTGGTATTAGCAGTATGTTTTCTTCCTTACTGACTCTATTGAATCTTCCTGAAGTCAGGGACTGTATTATTAACCAGTTTTCTCAAGGATCCAACCCTACTTGGTGCTCAATACATTTTTGTAGTCTTTCTTCCAACTGCCATGGGACACCTTGACCGAAAATGAAGTCTCCACCTCTATTTGTTCAGGATTTCAAGCTATACCCACCACTCTGAGTGTTTGTTAGCTTCCCAGTCTTTTAGCTACTGGAAACTTTTTGCATTGCTAACACCTTCAACTAGTTCCTCCTGGCAGCAACTTCCTGACCAGTTATAGTCCCTGAAATCCAGTACAGTGAGATATGCCTCACTATGAAGTATGAATTTCTAGGTGAGGAAACTTTTAAGCTAGGTAGCTACGGAATTGAGAAGCATGCAAAGACTGCTGAAGTTAAACACTCTTGTGTACAGCTTCTTGAGCTGAATATTTAAAGCTTGAATGACATCAGCCTAAAATCTCATCTTGTAAAAAAGTGTGTCTTGTCAAGCAAAATCAACTTTTCAGAAATAGCACAGAGGTTTTATTAAGCATGTAAGATACTTTTTAAGAACACTCCTAGGGAATATAAATATAAACACAAATAAATGAATATGTAACCCAGAGGAGTTCATAAGACTTTTGATGAATAAAGTGGTATAGAAGGACAATATTTTTCAAAATGAACTTATTCAGTAAATGAAAACATTATTTTTAGTCTAAACATGAAAGAGGGTTTTAACCAATTAATCATATGTTAATAAAGATTTATATGATATTGCTTTGTATTGATTTAAAGAACATTGCATCAAAAGGTTTACATTTTCAAAGATCATCTGTAATATGATTTTTTGAGGCCTGATTTGAGAGACATTCTAACTTTGTATAAATTGATATTTATAAGCATGCACTGTCTGAAGGCATGGCTCACTGAAGCCTCAACCTCCTGGGCTCAGGCAGTCCTTCCACCTCAGCCTCCTGAGGAGCTTGGACTTCAGGTGTGTGCCACCACACCCAGCTAATTTCCTATTTTTGTATAGACAAGTTCTCAATATTTTGGTCTTAAACGCCTGTCTTCAAGTGATCCTCCCGCTTCAGCTTTCCGTAGTGCTGAAATTACAGGTATGAGCCACAGTACCTCTGAAGGCATTTTATGGGAAAATGAACTTCCTTCTTGTTCACGCAGTGTTGAATGGGATGAGCTAATAAACTGTGGTTAATGGAGGTAATACTAAAAAGTGGCTATCAGAGAAGAATTATTTCTGAGTTTCTTAAGGATGATGATAGTTGTGGCAGACAGACTCCAAGATAGCCTTCAGTGATCCTACCTCCTGGCATTCATCTTCATGTAATTATCTCCCTTTGAATGTGGAAAGATAGCATTTGTGGATTCATTCTAAAAAACAGAATATGGCAAAAGTGATAGCATGTCATTTCCAAAGTTATGTTATATAAGATTGTAACTTCTATCTTGCTAGCAACCTGCCATTTTCTAGCTTTAATGATGCCAGCTGCCATGTTGTGAGCTGCTGCATGGAGATTCACACATGGCAAGGAACTAAGATCTACCTTCAGCCAACAGCTTGGAAGCAACCGAGGCTCCAGTCCAAAGCTCCAAAGGAACTGAATTTTGTTAACAATCTCATAAGTGTCCTTACAAGTGAATCCTTTTCCAGTTGAGCCTCAGATGAGTCCTCAACCCTGCCCAACATCTTAAATATAGCCTCATGAGAAATCCTGAAGCAGAGGAAATACCTAAATGGTGCCAGGATTTTTGACCCCTACAACCCATGAGATATTTAGTCAGTAAATTTGAGCTGCTAAGTTTGTGGTAATGTTACTGTGTCTTAATTAATACAATAAAAATAATTGTAATGGTTGCAATTGTCATTCCAAAAGTGTCTATTTTACATCAGGCACTCTGCTAGATAATAATACAGCTAGACAGATCAATAGCTAGATAGCTATATGATAGCTAGGCGATAAATAGATACTTGCTAAATTTTCAAAATAACCCAATGAGTTAGGAACTATTCTTATTCCCATACAAGTGACAAATGTAAGGCACAGAAAGTTTACCATATTGTCTGACGTTGCATAGCTGCTTATGTATGAAGTCCATACTGATGATCTTTTTGCTATGCTATATTACTTGATATATAAGTTGAATTAACTAAAAAGTATTATAGAAAAGAATGAACTAATAAATGTGTTGAAACAAAGCCAAAAATTCTGTAAATTGGGTAAAATTTTGTCTGTCAATTTTCTGGTGCAGAAACTAACATTTCTTCGTATAGTTTCATATTAGGCATTATTACTGTAATACAATTTCATATTAATTTGCTTTGTATTGTATTTATGGTGACCACTGTGAAGCAGTAGACCAGTGTCACTCTCACCTAGCAAGATGGAGAGTGGGGACCCAGTTTCCAATTTATGGAGATGCCCTGAATACTTTTGGATGGACGATATACTTTGTTCCCAGTGGAAGTCTGTGCACACAAAGTTGAGAAAACAATGGCAGATGCTGGACTCTGGGTACCCCAGACCCTGCCGTGTTCCAGGCTCAACAGTCAAAAGCTCTACTCAGTGAAGGAGGAGGTGAATAATTCCAAGATGTTGTGAGTCAATTCACCCCCTCCCGCTGTGCATGAGCTGTTGGTCCCAAGTGAGAGAAGTTTTGGTCAGGACAAAATGGGTGGCAACTGGAACCAAAGTGAAACAGGGAATAGGACCAGTTCACTGGTTACCACTGTGGCAGCCTGTTTTTAGGCAGGAAGAGAACCACCTGCAGAGTGATTCGGCTGGTATACTGACCACTAGCAACTAGTGGAGAAGCAGACCAGTGCCTCTCTTGCTGAGCAGGGCAGAGAGGAGAGATTCGGCTGCTGATATACACTGCACTCAGCAGGGGTCTGTTTATACACACAGAGAGCAGAGAGCAAAAGCAGGCATGGGAAACTGGGCACCCCACCCCCTGCCCTATTCCAGGCTCAAACAAAGTCAGAAGCTCTGTTCAGTAAGTGAGAGGGATGAGTGATTCTAGGATAAGTGAGTTCACCCCCTCCCAGAGCAGCAGGGGCTGAAAACTGGTTGAACTAGTTTAAGAGCAGGAGAGAGAATCTGATATTACAGTAGCCTGCCAATGGTGGAGCAAGCAGCAGAAGTGAATGCTTCTCTCTCTCTCTCTCACTGAGTGATGGAATTACAGAGAAAGAAAAGAGACCTTTCATACATGCAGAAAAATCAACAGAAAAAACACAGGCAACCTTCAAAGTCCTAAAGAGACATCTCCCAAAATAACGACCATCAGAGCACAAAAAATGGAAACTCCTTAGAAAGACATGCCCCAGATGACAGCCACTGAAATCAGAGATTAGATAGCAAAAATGGGAAAGAACCAAAAGAAAAAAGAAGTGACACCCAATGAAATTTTACAGGAAGTAACGGTGGAGCTGGCCAATTTCAAAAAAGCCTATTCTGAAATAATGGGAATGAAGAACTTCATCCTCAAAATAAATAACAAAATAAGAAGCATAGGGAGCAGAATCAAACAAGCTGAGCAAAGAAACTCAGAGTTTGAAGACCAAAATATAGAATTAGCCCAATCTGTTAAAAACATAGAAAAAAAACTCAAAAAGAAGCAAAGCCGCCAACAGATGTGAGACTATGGCAAGAAGCCAAATCTATGCCAGAATAGTATCTCTGAAGCAGAAAGAGAAATGGAACACACCTTTAAAAAGCATTCCATGAGTTCATCCAAGATAACATTTTTCATCTCACCAGAGACATGACCATTCAAGTACAAGAGATTCAGGAAACCCCTGCAAGTTATCACATGAGAAAACCCACCCCTAGACACATAGTAATCTGCCTCCACAAAGTAAGCATGAGAGAAAAAATTCTAAAGACAGCAAGAGAGAAAGGTCAGATTACCTACTGGGAAAGACCCATTAAATTCACTTCAAACTTATCTGCAGAAACACTAAAATCCAGAAAAGACTGGAGTTCAATTTTTAACATTTATAAAAGTAAGTAATTTCAACCAAGAATTTTCTACTCTGTGAAGTTAAACTTCATCAGTAATGGAGAATTCAAATTCTTCACAGACATCCAATCTCTAAGAGAATATGCCACCTCCAGATGGGCCCTTCAGTAGATGCTTAGGAAGGTCTTCAACACACACACAAAAAGAATAGTCATGCCTGTCACAAAAGTATTGGTAAAACCAGAGATAACAGAATGTACAGAATACCCACAAAAATGAAAATAGATACATATATAAATACAAAGTTTGAAAGGAAACAAAGCAACCCACTACAAGTTCTGTGGCAGGGATAAACTCTCACATTTTAATAATCAACCTGAATGTAAATAGACTAGTTGCACCACTGAAAAGACATAGAGTGGCAAACTGAATAAAAAAGCATGATTCAACAACCTGCTGCCTCCAGGAAACTCATCTCACTTCAAAGGACACCCACAGGCTTAAAGTTAAAGGCTTGTAAATTATCTTTCAGGCAAATGGAAAATAGAAAAAGTCAGGAGTTAGCTATTCTGACATCAGACAAAGCAGATTTCCAGCCATCCACAGCTAAAAAGGACATAGAGGGACACATAACGATAAAAGGTTCACTCTGCCCCCGCAATGTATATCCATCCTAAACATATATGCACCCGACACAGGAGCACCAGGTTTTATAAAACAACTACTATAAACTAAGAGAGGACATTGACTCTTACACAATCATGTGTGGAGACCTAAATACCACACTAACAGCTTTAGATAGACCATCAAGTCAAAAAATCAATAAGGAGATCCAAAATCTCAACTGAACATTTGACCAGATGGACTTAATAGACATCTACAGAACATTTCAACCAACAACTATAGAGTATGCAGTCTATTCATCAGCACATGGAACATATTCCAAGATTGATCACATTCTTAGACATAAATCAAGCATAAACAGATTCCAAAAGATCAAAATAATAATATGTATTTTCTAAGATCACAGTGGAATAAAAATAATATCATCACCACCAAGATCCCCCTCAAAACACACAAAGATATAGATACTAAAAAACATATGGCTGAATGACCTCTAGGTCAACGTGGAAATCAAGACAGAAATTAAAAGACTCCTGGAAACAAATGAAAACAAAGACACATCTTACCAGCATCTCCGGGATGCCATCAAATCACAGTAAAGAGGAAAATTCATAGCATCACATATACCCATCAAGAAAACAAAGATCACAAGTAAACAGCCTAACGTCACACCTAAGAAAGCTGAAAAGGCAAGATCACCTAAATCCTAATTTCAGTAAAAGAATCTAGATCACCAAAATAAAATCAGTTGCAGGACATAGAAGGCAAACATATCATAGAAAAAATCAACAAGACAAAAAGCTGGTTCTTTAAAAGGATGAATAAGATTAATAGACCCTTAGCCAAACTGACCAAGGAAAAAGAGAGAGAGAAGGCTCAATAAACACAATTAGAAATGCAAAAGGTGAAGTCACAATTGACCCTAAATAAATTCAAAAGATTATCAGAGATTAGTATGCACATCTGCATGCAAATAAACTTGAAAACCTACAGGAAATGGAAGACTTTCTGATATCACATAACCTCCCAAGGCTGAAACAAGAAGAAATTGAAACTCTAAACAGATGAATAACAATCCAGCAGATTGACTCAGTCATAAGAAAGAGGATGGCTTCCTAGCTGGATTCTTCAAGACATACAAAGAGGGGTATTATCAAAAGTATTCCAGGCAATCAAGAAAGATGGAGCCGGGCTTGGTGGCTTAGCCTGTAATCCTGCGCCTTTGGGAGGCTGAGGTGAGTGGATTGCCAGAAGCCCGCGGGTTCGAGACCCACCTGGGCAGCGAGACCTCATCTCTACAATAAAAATCAAAAAATCAGCTGGGCGTGGTAGTGCGCGCCTGTAATTCCGGCTACTTGGAAGGCTGAGGCGGAAGGATCGCTGGAGCCCAGCAGGTCGAGGCTGCGGTGGCCGGGAGCGGCCACTGCACTCCAGTCTGGGCGACAGAGTGAGACTCCAACTCAAAAAAATAAATAAATAAATAAATAAATAAATAAATAAGTCAGAACAACAGATGTTGGTGCAGCTGATGTGAGAAGGGAACGCTACTACACTGTTGGTGAGAATGCAAACTAATTCAAACTCTATGGAAAGCAGTGTGGTGGGATTCCTTAAAAAACTAAAAATTGACCTTTCATATCATACAGCAATCCCTCTCCTGGGAATATACTCATAAATCATTCTACCAAAAAGACATCTGCACATGCATGTTTATTGTCACACTACTCACAATAGCAAAAACATGGAACCAACTCTACTGCCCAATGAAAGTGGAATGAATAAAGAATTTGTGGTACATATACGTGATGGAGTATTATGCAGTCATAAAGAAAAACAAAATCCTGGATTTTGCAGCAAAATAGATGGAGTTGGAGACCCTCATACTAAGTGATTTATCACAGAAACAAAGAACTGAATGCCACATGTTCTCACTCATAATTGGGCCCTGAACAATAATCACATGCACACAAAGGAGAGATCAGCAGTTACAGGACACTGTTAGGGGAGAGAGGGTGAAAAAAGGGCGAGAGGACATCTGACAACACAAAGGGTACCAGGTTCATTATCGAGGTAAGAAGGGCCATTTGGAAGCCCAAACTTCACCTGTATGCAGCCTACCTATGTAGTTAATCCTCACTTGTATCCAACATCTTAATTTTTAAAAATTTAAAAATAATATCAAAAAATGTATTCATGAGAATAATATAAATAAAATTAGCAAACTAGGCAGTAATTTCAAATACTATTTCTATGTTATGATATTATATATTGACATTTTCTAGTTGTACTTTTATTCCAACGTCTTCACTTCCCATTTTAAGTCTATATACCACTAATCTAAAATATTACTAATATTATCCATGAAGAAATAACTTTTCTCTGACCAACCATGTGACCTATTACAAAGAAGAAAAGATAAGAGTTCTTGCATATTGGTCAGTAGGAAATATAAAGACAAATATGAGGCCAAGTGTGGTGGCTCATGCTTGTAATCCCAGAAATTTGGGAGGCTGAGGTGGGAGGATCACTTGAGACCAGGAGTTCAAAACCAGTCTGGGCAATATACTGAGACTTCATCTCTACAAAAAATTAAATATATATATATATATATATTAGTCAGGTGTGGTGGAACACACCTGTAATCCCAGCTACTTGGCAAGCTGAGGCATAAAAATTGCCTGAGCCTAGGAGATCATGTCATTGTACTTTAGCCTGGGTGACAAAGTGAGACTCTGACAAAAAAAAAAGAAAAAAGAAAAAGACTGAAACATGGAGAGAAAAAAAGAACAGAACATGCAGAGATTATCATCAAAAACATAAAGAAATTAATGAAAAGAAAATAAGAAAAATGGGGAAGAGGCAATATTTACAGGAATTTTATCAGGGAACTTTCCATGCCTAATAGATTAAGTCAAACTACAAGAAGCACTCTAATCCCCAAACAAACTAAATAACAAAAATCATTTTATTTAAAATAAGGAATGAAAACATTATGTTTATAAATCTGAGTTTCAAAATGCTTCCTAAAATTTGATTGCTGTCTTTAGTAAATATTTATCTCTACCATTCAATAAAAGAAACCCTAGATATATCTAACTAGTACTGCTAAAAACCAAAGACAAAGAGAAAATCTTAAAACAGCTTTAGAAAAGAGATATATTACCATCAAAGGAAGAACAATAAGTTCAGCTAAATATTCAATGAAAATGAAAAAGCCAAGACAAAATGGAATTATATTCTTTTTTTTTTTTTTTGAGTTGGAGTCTCACTCGGTCGCCCAGACTGGAGTGCAGTGGCCGCTCCCGACCAACGCAGCCTCGCCTGCTGGGCTCCAGCGATCCTTCCACCTCAGCCTTCCAAGTAGCCGGAATTACAGGCACGTGCTACCATGCCTGGCTGATTTTTTGATTTATTGTAGAGATGAGGTCTCACTGCCCAGGCGGGTCTCGAACCCGCGGGTTCAGGCAATCCACTCACCTCAGCCTCCCAAAGGCACGGGATTACAGGTTGAACCACCGAGCCCAGTTGGAATTATATTCTTATACTGCCAAAAGAAAATAACCACCGACTTAGAATTCTTTATCTAGTTGATATGTTCTTCAAAAGAACAATTAAAAACATATGCACACTAAAAAACTAAGAGATTCATTGTCCACTGACACACATAAAAGAACAAAGGAATCTTTTCAAGTAAAAGTAAAATTATCTCATTAAGAAATAAGAAAATTAAGCAAGGTCTGAAACAATAGGGAATGCATATAAATATGAATACATATTGATCATACAAAAAAATTTGGGTGTAAGCTCACAAGAGTTTATTTTGTTATTAGGCTTCCTAATATACATAAGTGTTGCTTACATTCTTTGGTGTGTGCCTATTTTGTTTTGGATGGTGGAGATAAGTAATTACTAAAACAACAAGCACATTTTGGAAAATATTTCAAATTTCAGATTTAAAACATAATGCTTCTATTTCAAATGGCAATACTTTGAAAAAACAACAAAATATGAATCATTAGTCAATAATCTTTGCACACTTGACTACATAACTTGTTATCCCAAGATAAAAACAAATGACAGTTTCAATCAAGATCAACAAATGAACTTAATGAAATGAAAATATAGAAGATATAATATTGTTAGAATGTATAATACTGTTAGAAAAATCACAGTATCTTGTGCAAATTTTTAAACATCTATATTTTAAGGATGATTTTGCATTAAGAATGGCCCATCTTACAGCTTCTATAGGTATAAAAAATTAAAAACTGATCCAGATAAAAAGATTATGCTTATCTGAAAGCATTATACCTTACTCATTTTATAGCAAGTATTTAAATGTACAGTTTTGATTCATAGACAATGGATTCCCAACTTTTTAAAAAAAGAAGTGGAACACAAATTTTGGGGGTAATCCAGCTTCAAGACTGGATTAAAAAAATGTGGTACATATACACGATGGAATATTACACACCATAAAAAAGAACAAAATCATGAATTTCGCAGCAACCTGGATGGAACTAGAGTCTATAATACTGAGTGACCTCTCACAGAAACAAAGATCTGAATATCACATGTTCTCACTCATATAGTGGACCCTGAACATCCAACATAACACTATAAGAAAATGACTGACAGTGGTGGGAAACTATGGGGGGGGAGGGGAAGGGAGATAGGATTAATGGTAGTAAATATCTGTCTGGGGACGGGGAGACACCTCTTATCAACAAGGGTGCCTGAACGAAGCATATTTGTTTACCTAAACCTTAACTGTACCCCACATATCATAATAACAAATATTGATTATAAAAAAAAGATGCAGCCTCAAAATGCAAAATAAAGCAAGATAAAATGAAATTAAAAGTAAATAATAAATAGCAATAAATAAGCAAGCAAAATAAACATAAACCTAAATGTCAAAAATTAAAATAAATGTAAAAGGAAAGAAAAAATTATATTAAATGGATACAATAATGTCAAAAGTTTCAACAGACAAGTTTAATTCCTTGAGAATCTTATAGCAAGTTATTCAGAATTTTAAATAAATAAGCTTAAGTTTATTCTGTTTCAAGCAATGTGCTAGTGTCTGACTCTACTTGCTGCTGGTCAAAGTCAGTTATTAATTTTTTAATGTGAACCAGCTTGCTATAAAGATACAAGTATCTATATTTTTCTGCATAAAAATTGGGATTAGTCTGTTTCATCTTCTGATATTCTAGTGAGATTTTTTTATTTATACCCCGATATTCTTTTGAGTCTGGAGAAAACTGCTTTCTTTTTGAATCTAGGTTAATAAATATTCTAGATAAAGTCTGCATCTTGGCATGCAGTGTCTCATATTCATCGTATTCTGTTCTAAATTCTTGTTCATAATACTGACGTTGCTCAGTGGAAACTATAGTGAAATAGTTAATCAAATAATCTGGGAGTTCAGATGTTGAACAGGTCTTCTCAGTGGCAGCGTTAACCTCTTTACCTATTTTACTGGAGTTTAGATCAGTGCTTTCATTTCGTCTTTTAGAATCTGTTTTCTGTTTCTCCATCATCTCAACATTGTAGTTTTGGCTCTCTACTTTATTTTCTATAAATTTATATTTAAACTTCTCATCAGGCATCAAACGCCTTTTCTCCATAAGCTTTGGATGTTTCATTTGAATGGAAGTAGAGGCTAACATTTCTGAGGAAGTATGTTTTTTCTTCTGGCTCTCAAAGTTGCTACTGTTCTGACTAAAATTGTCAACATATGAACACTGAATGCCAGATCTTTCTGGAGTGCTACAAGAATGACAGTTGGAATTTACAAGCAGAGGATGATTTGAGATGGGTGTGTAGGTTGCAGGTAGTGGTGGAGGGATGGAGTTGGCATTACCTGCCACTGGTGGTAAGAGACCCACAGAAGATTTTTCACTGGTATTTTTCAGATGATCATTTGATGTTTTAGTTTTCAGGTGAGATATTCTAACTTTTTTCTTTAAAGAACTAATAGAAGATGAATTGGAAAGCTGTTTATCCAAAGATGACACATCACCTGTACTAGAACCTATAGAAGAATCTAGATGATTGGTGCCAGTAGCATCCTGAAGTTGTTCTACTTTTCTGGAAGACACCAACTCCCATGTTTGCTTGTCTAGTTCGTTGTATCCAGGCCAATCCCTTTGGATATCTTTAAAAACACAATTCTTTAAGGTGTATGAAAAATCATTGGCATTCAAATTGGCTACCTCGGACAGAATATTTTCAAGGGAGTTCTTGTCATTTTTTTGGAGCCCATCTCTCTGCAATCGAATAAGCAATTCGGGTTTCTTATAGTCTTTCAGTGCCAGTAAGTGAATCACCCTGTCCCTAAGTGGCCGCAGGCGAACACATTTGGCAACCCGTGACTTTCGAATTGTATATGCTGGGTTGACAGGGGCTGTTCTTTTCCTCACAGGCACTGCATCTGAAGTGGTTTGAGATGCTTTCTGAATTGGCACTGTTCTCCTTACAAATGGTTTTCTAATTTTTTTCCATTTATTGCAGGATTCCTTTTCTGTCTGGGCCTTTCTTATTTGTGTCACCTGAGTAGAGCTGTTTGTTCTACACGCTATCTTTTTATCATGTATCAAGTGTAGGGAACTGAGCTGTGAGTGACTATAGCTTGAAATAGTTTGTTGGGTATGGTCAACTCTGTCTTGATGGTTATTTACATTTGACAACTGAAAGTTAAAGTTATACATATCACTGAATAAATTGTTTGGGAGGGTGCTGATAAAGCCTTCAAGTCCTTGGAACTGATGAGAAGTTGGAAGATATACTGTATTCTCATAGTTCTGGTAAAAGTCAGTTGCCTGGAAGAATGGCCTGGTGGGTCCTGTGGGTAACACAATGACATTGTCTTGCCCTGGCTGTATGCTGTCTGCCTGCTCCACTGCCACCTCTCCTTCCTGGTGTACCACTTTCCCCACTGTTCTGCCTCCAGAGGCTGCCAAATAGTTATATCTGTAGAAATTAAAGTTGAAACAGTAAAATATTTTAGAAGGCAATGACTCTTCTTGGCAAAAACTGATTCTTATGGCTATTGTTTGTAAACCTGCAATTCAAAAATATTTGTGCCCATGGAAGAAAGGATGAAAGTACCTGACTGAGACAACTTGGAGAGTAAATTGGTTATAAGGATCTAATAGAAGAAAATTCACATTTTTACTTTGTCTTCAGTAACAACTGTTAACCCAAACTGGAAAATGCTAAATTATTATCTGAGATCAGTATATAAAAGTCATCTCTTCCCAATAAATTTGACATCAAATAAAAATACCTGGTGGAGAAGTCAATAAGATCTGCAAGCTTTCAGAAACTGGAGGAGAAGATTTCCACATGATATGATTAGTATAACGTTCTCCATACATTTACTCTGACATTCAAGTGAGTGGTTGAGTCATCCTTTGAGTTGGAGATTGATTTATTTACAGGGGCTCTCATTTTATAGCTAAATACACTATTTGGATTAATAATAGGTAAAAACAAACATTTCATAGATACCTATTTCTCTTTCTCAACTTTCTAACCCTCACCAATAAGTGGAAACGATTTTCATCTCCTTGACTTGCCACTGGTGTCCATGATTCTACTTTTTTATGCTCTCTCCAGAGAAGCCCCAGAAAATCACAGGCTTATCAACATGTTTAAAATTGCCCATGATGAAAGAAATCTTACAGCTAGCCCTGTCAGAGGTGCACATTTTAGGCATAGAATGCACATGGACAACTGTGAATTAGTTCCAATCAGTTTCATCCCAATCATAATTAGCCACAATTCTCCTTCCTTATCCCTGTGCACACTCCCAGTTTTTTTTTTCAGATTTCCCTACCTTAACTGATGATATCACCTTCCACCTAGTCCCACAGCTAGAAAACCTGTGTCATCTCTATTTTCCCCTCAAACATACTACTTATTAATTTCCCTTGAAAACATCTAGGCAGAAATTTTCCATTTATCAATAGTTATTCAGCATCTCTCATGTGCTAGATACCATTTTTGATGCTTACGTATATTGCAGTGAACCAAACACAAAAATTCCTGCTCTCATGGTGGCTTTATTCTTTTCGGTTTTCTGCATACATTTCACATTCACCCCTTCTCCCATCCTATGGCCATTGTCCTACGTTAGGCTAAAAACATCTTAACCTATATTACGTACTCTCCTCCTAGCTTGATTGCCTGCCTCCAGTATTTTCCTGTTATAAGTCATCTTCCAAATTGCCAACAATGATTCCAATCAACTTACTTTAAAGCAAGTGATGGCTCCAATCACTTAAAAATTGAAATAAAAACTCTTTGGTGTAGCATACAAGACCACTAGTATTCAGTCCTTAATCTATCGCAAAGCCTGTACCATGTATCTAAAAGCTACATTGATCTGTTTGCTGTTTTCTGAATATGCCCCCAAGCTTGTTCTTGTATGAGTCTTTCACGTGACATTCCTTCTGCCCACTGATGTTCTTGCACCTGATCTTTACTTGCATTTTTCCTTTACTTTAGAGATGACTATTCTGTCTAAAATACTGCCCTATACACACACCTACTCCAGGACTTTCCATTACCCTGTTTTACTTTTCTTCAGAACATATTTACTACCTGATATTACGTTACATATAACTATTTGTTTAACATAAGTCACCTCCACTAGAATATGAGCTTAATAAGTATTTGGATTTTGCCAGTCTTTTGCACTGCTGTATCTCCAGTGATTAGAATATTGGCTGGCACACATACTAACCACACAGTACACATTTGTTAAGCAAATGAATATACCAGTGCTACCTACTTTTAAATTCCATGCATGATGGGTTTAGCTTGGTAAATTTCTACTCAACATGAAAATCCTAGCTCAAATATCACCTTATATATAAGACCTACCGCCAGTCAAAACTAATACTTTCCTTCATTATAATCTCAGAACAATGTGTACAACCTGTATGAAAAACACCACATTTTGCATCATAATCAGTTATGTGTTTATCTCTTCCACTAGACTGTAACTTCTACACACGTAACAACTACATTCTATTCAAATTTGTTTGACTTTTTATTTTAGTTCCTAGTTCTCTAGAAGATTGCCTAGTAGCAGAAGGCAATCTCTAAGTGTTTTTTAAAAGAATGAACAATAATACCTTTGCATTTCTCCTGGCAAAGATATATTACTGTCATATCTAAGGGATATATTAAGTCTCTCAATGTCAGAGAGATGTTCTGTTTATCTTTAAGAATTTTGTTAATTTTTATGTTAACATCACAATATATTTCTATTAAAAAGTGAAATCACTGATGCAGAAAGAATATAAAATTCTTCCTCAGAAAACCAATGAACTGCTAAAGTATATTCAGCTACATAATGTTTTAATATATGCACAAATTATTTGTTGTATTCTTCCTGGAGATCACCAATAGACACAGAAAAAGATAATCCATCCTTTAGTATCTATATCTCTGCAATATTTAGCAGAATAAAAATATTCCCAGTGGAATACCACAAAATATGTACCTTGGAAAGAGACTAGGAGAAGAGGCACGTGTTGATAAAAGGTAAAAATGGGATTGATAGACATAAGACAAAACTTAGACATATAAATATGTTATGATCTCCAAGAAAAAAACTGAATAGTGTAAAGATGTTAAACACTTTCAAATCACTATGAATATTCAATACAATTATAATTAAAACATCACTAGGATTTTTTTTTGAATTTGTCAAAACTATTCTGAAATTCAAGTATAAGAAAACTAAAAAAAATTTTAAAAGGATATTAACAACAGAGAGTTTGTCTACCTGATATTATAATATAAAGTTACAATAATTAATAGTGATGAACTAGTATAAGAAAACATAAACAATGAATAAAAGTGAACAGATATCTAAGATACAAAAACCAAGAATTTAACACATGATAAAGATCATCACTAATCAAAAAAGAAAGGGTAGATAATTACATGAATACTGCTTAAGACAAGTTGTCAATATTTTAGCAAAATTGGAATTTCTTTTTATTTCATATTATATAATGAACTCTTGATGTACCAAAGAGTTAAAGATACAAATAAAACCATAAGACAGATTAAGAAAAAATTAGATTAGAGGTCGGGAAGATGGCAGCCAAGTCAGGTGGACTATGTGAGTCCCGGTGTAAGTGTATGGAAAATTTTGTGTATATGCTGGTGAGTGGCTGACTGAATGAGGGCTAGAAGCTAGTGGTCAGGGCTCTCCTGGAGCAGCAGCTGGTGCCACAGCTGCTGAACTTGGACCCTAGCAAATCCTTGGACACAGAGCCAAGCGTCACGTTCTTTCTTTCTTTTTTAAAAAAATCAACAGTACCCTTCCTGGAGAGAAAATGCTGGGAGAGACTGACTAAGTGGGAGCTCATGACCAAGTGGCCAGGCCCCTGGTGCAACAACTGGTGCTGTAGCTTCTCTGCTTGGTCCCTGGCTCTTCCCAGGTTGCAGAAACTGAGCATCATTTTTTTTAAAGGGCAAAAGTTTTCCTGTGAAAAGTGGAGGGGAGAGACTATTGTCCCTCACCATTGGCAGGAGGCCCCAGATTGTCCCTCACCATTGGCAGGAGAGACTGCCAGCTCCAGGCTTTGCCTCATCACTTGAGCACCTGGCAGAGCACTGGCAGCAGGGGCTACAGAGGGAGTACAGAGGCAAAGTCCCATGGAAGAGGACAAGAGGCACCCCACCACTATCTTGAAGGTGGGGCAGAAAAGTGCTCCAACTTGCTCACCACAGAGCAACAGACCCAATCTCTGTGACTGGTGGATCAACTACTCAGGGATTGATTGTGGTCCAGAGGGAATATCCTGAAAGCACAAACTTCAGAGGGACCTGCTGAGTGCTGAGTTTCAGGTGCCCATCCCCTACCCCAATCCAGCTGCAGGAAAAAGGGTGTGGCCAGAAAAGGTCGAGGAAGGACTCCAAAGAGATCAGTGGTGAATCTGAAACTGACCCAAACCTCTGCCTTCCCACCAATCATCTGAATGTCAGACCCACACAGCTGGGCCACGACTGAGAGGGATAAACCCAGGTGGAGCCTGGACGTCAGTCGCAGTAGGAGAATTCCATTCCATGATAGGCCTGGCTGGGGCACCCCGCGAGTACATACCTGGGGAAGAGACAATCCCACACCTTCCCACTGGAGATCTCCCTGACCATATGAGAATGGGAGGGGAGGACTGCAGCCCCACACACCTCTACTGCCCATCCTCCTTCCCTGCTCCGAACACTGAGGAGAGAGTGAAAGAGGTGGGTCTGCAGGGGAGACCTGATTAGAGGAATAATTACACAGCCTGCCATACGAGAGCATTTTTAAAAAATTTTTAATTTATTAAACATTTTTGCCTGTTTGTTACTTCATCTACTTTTTAAGCATTTTTCCTTTGTGCATGAATGTGTATGTGAAGGTTTGATCTGCAAGTTTTTTTCTTTTTATTTTTCTGTTTCTTTCTTCTCTGATTTATCATTTTTTGTTTATGTGTGTATGTGAATGACTCCATCTTTCAATGTTGTTGTCGTTGGTTTGTTTTTGCTCTTTTGTTCTTCTGTTTTATTTTTTTATTTTCATATTTTATACTTTAAGGTGTTGTCAATATATGTGTGAGGGTTTGACCTGAATTCCTTTTTTTCTTTTTTGGTCTTTCTGTTTTTCTTCTCCATTCACTTTGTGCTAGGCGCACTTGTGTGTGTGTGTGTGTGTGTGTGTGTGTGTGTGTGTGTGCATGCGTGTGTGTGTGTGTAGTTTTCTTGGGGTTTCTTTGTTTGTTTTGTTTCACTTTGTTTTATTCCAGCTTGTTTTGGAGTGTGTATGTATGTCTCTGTGTGTGTTCAAATTTTTTGCATTGGTTTCTGCTTTGCATCACCATATAGAGTGGTGGGGGGGAGTGGGTCTCAAGGAACACATACCACAATAAGTGAACAATGTAATTTGCAAGAAGTTTCTGAATCCTACTGCCCCCCCACCCTCTACTTTATTTGAATTTCAACAACTACAAGAGACAGCAAAGCTTCCCATCCACCATCCTATTTCAAAATAAACAAATCCAGTTTGGACCATGAAAGAATAGAGAGCTGAGCAAACATCAGAAGGTAAAGTCTCTCCCACTGACATGGAATAACAGAACTAAGGAGAAAAACAAGAGATCTGTTGCAAATGAGAAGAAACCAAAGGAAGACCACAGGCAATTTCAAGTACACCAAAGACAAAACTCCTGAAGAATTATAACTTTGAACCCAAACAATGGGAGATACCAATGACTGGCCCCAGAATAAAACAGGGATTAGGGAATGGATGGAAAGAGTGAATAAGACTCAAGAAAGACAAGATGCACTGAAAAAACATGTAACTGAGATTCTGCCAATAAAAACTTTCATCCAGGAAATAACTAATAAGATGACAAACATGGAAAGCAGAATTAATCTAGCTGAAGAAAGAATCTCAGAACTTGAAGACCAGAACATGGAATTACCTGATCCATAAAAAATATAGAAAGAAGACTCAGAAAGAAAGAGCAAAGCCTACAAGAGATGTGCCATTATATCAAGAGGCCAAATCTACACCTGATTGGTATCCCAGAAGAAGAAAGGAAAATGGAGAACAACTTGGGGCAAGTATTTCAGGAAGTAATCCAAGAAAACTTTCCCCATCTCACTGGAGATGTGACCTGCCAAGCACAAGAGATACAGAGATCCCCCACAAGACATCAAGTGAGAAGACCATCCCCTAGACACATAGTGAGTTATCTACATAAAGTAGGCATAAAAGAAAAAATCCTAAAGGCAGCAAGAGAGAAAGGTCAGACTACCTACCAGGGAAAACCAATCAGAATAGCAGCAGAAATGTTGGCAGAAACACTACAAGCAAGAAAGAATTGGGGCCCTATATTCAAAGTCTTCAAAGATGAACAGTTTCAACCAAGAATTTCTTATCCAGTCAAGCTCAGCTTCATCAGTGATGGAGAATTAAAATCCTTCCCAGACATCCAATCCCCAAGAGATTATGCAGCTTTCAGACCAGCACTACAAGAGACACTTAAAAAGATATTAAGCACAGAAGAAAGGAAAAAAAAGAATGACCACACACTTCCCAAGAGAACAGCAGAGCACAGAATCAGCAGAGAATACAGTGCAAAAAGAAACTTGAAAACAAACACACACATCAACCCCCAAACCAAAAGAAAACAAGCAAACAAACAAACAAACAAAAAAAAGCAAAGTACCTCATGACAGGGTTAAACAATCGCATTTCAACAATCAGCCTGAATGTGAATGGATTAGATGCACCTATGAAAAGACACAGAATGGCAAACTGGATTAGAAATGATGACCCAATTATTTGTTGCATACAGGAGATTCATCTCACTTCAAGGTATGCACAAAGACTCAAAGTTAAAGGATAGAAAATGAGTTTCCAGGCAAATGGATTACAAAGGAAGGCAGGAGTTGTGATCTTAATGTCAGACAAAACAACCTCAAAGCCACCAAAATTTAAAAAGATGCAAAAGGACATGGCATAATGATAAAATGTTCAATCCATCAACAAGAAATATCCATCCTAAACATATATGCACCCAACACAGGAACACCAGCATTTATAAAGCAACTACTAAGTAAACTAAAACAGATATTGTCTCTAAAACTATTGTAGCAGGGAACTTGAATACCTGACTAATGGTCCTAGATAGATCATTGAGGCAAAAAATCAACAAGGAGATCTAGAGCCTAAACTTGACACTCGAACAAAGGACTTAATAAATTTCAAAGATTATTCCACCCAACAACAACAGAATATACATTATACTCATCACAACACGGAATGTATTCCAATCTTGATCACATACTTGGCCATAAATCAGGCATAAACAAATTCCATAAGGTTGAAATCTTGCCATGCAAACTCTCAGATCACAGTGGAATAAAAATAAATATCAACACCAGCAACATTTCCACAAAACCCACAAAGACATGGACACTAAACAGCGTGATGCTGAAGACCTACTGAGTCAACACTGAAATCAAAGCAGAAATTAAAAGATTCCTGGAAACAAATAAAAATGAAGAAACATCTTACCAAAACTTCCAGCATGCCATGCAAACAGTTCTAAGAGGGGAATTTATATCTCTATGAGCACACATCAGGAAAATGGAAAGATCACAAGTGAAGAGCCTAACAAATCACCTAAGGGAGCTGGAAAGAGAATATCACCAATACCCCAAATTTAGCAGAAGAATCCAAATCACCAAAATAAAATCCAAAATATGGGACATAGAAGACAAAAATACCACAGAAAGCATCAACAAAACAAAAAGCTTGGTCTTTGAAACAATTAACAAGATCAATGGACCCCTGGCCTGAATGACTATGAAAAAGAGAAAAAAAGCCCAAATAAACACAATCAGAAATACAAATGATCAAACCCCAACTGAACGAAGAAACACAAAAGATTATCAGAAATTACTATGTACACCTACATGGAAAAAAACTTGATAACCTAAAAAAAATGGAGGAATTTCTGACATCACACAACATCCCCAGGTGGAAGCAAGAAGACACTGAGACACTAAATAGACAACAACCCAGGAAATTGATTCTGTCATACGAAAACTATTAAAAAAAAAAAAAAAGCCCTGAACTGGATTACTTTCCAGCAGAGTTCTACAAAATGTACAATCAGGAGCTGATACCAATCCCATTGAAAGTATTCCAGGCAATTGAGAAAGATGGAATTTTCCAAAATCATTTTATAAAGCTAACATCACACTGATACCCAAACTGGGTAAAGATCTAACAAAAAAAGAGAACTACAGGCCAATATTCCTTATGAACATAGATGCAAAGATCTTCAACAAGATTCTAGCAAATTGGATCCAAAAATACATCTCAAAAATCATCCACCATAACCAAGTAGGCTTAATCCCCAGGATATAGGGCTGGTTCAACATTCGGAAGACCATATATGTAATTCAATACATCAACAGAATGTAAAAACAGGAACCACATGATTATCCCATTAGATGCAAAAAAAGCTTTTGATAAAATCCAGCATCTCTTCTTGATAAAAACCCCCAAATACCTATGCATAGAAGGAATATATCTCAAAACAGTAAGTGTCATCTATGATAAACAAACAGCTAACATATTGCTAAATGGACAGAAACTGGAAACATTTCCCCTGAAAACTACAACAAGACAAGGCTGCCCATTTTCGCCCCTCTTGTTCAACATCGTGTTGGAAGCCCTAGCTAGGGCAATTAGACAAGAGAAGGAAATCAGGGGTATCCAAATAGGAAAAGAGGAAGTCAAGTTATCCTTCTTTGCTGATGATATGGTCTTATACCTTGAATATTCAAGAGAATCTGTCAAAAACCTGCTTGCACTGATAAAGGACTTTGGTAAAGTCTCAGGGTATAAAATAAATGTGCAAAACACAGTTGCATTCCTATACATCAACAACAAGCAGGCAGAGACCCAAATTAAAAGCACAATCCTGTTCACAATAGCCACAAAATAAATGAAATACCTCAGCATCTTCCTAACCAGAGAAGTGAAAGACCTTTACAATGAGAACTACAAAACACTGCTCAAAGAAATCCAAGAAGACACAAACAAATGGAAAAATATTCCATGCTCATGGATAGGAAGAATCAACATTGTTAAGATGTCCATCCTACCAAAGGCAACCTACAGATTCAACACAATGCCCATTATATTACCAATATCATTCTTCTCAGACCTGGAGATGACAATACAGAAATTCATATGGAAACATAAACGACCACGAATAGCCAAAACAATTCTTAGCAAAAGAAACAAAGCAGGAGGTATCACACTTCCAGACTTCTAACTTTACTATAAGGCTACAGTAATCAAAACAGCTTGGTATTGGTACAAGAACAGGCATATAGACCAATGGAACAGGATAAAGATTATGGAAGCAAAGCCTCAATTTCTCAACCAACTCGTCTTTGACAAAGCTTCCAACAACAACCACTAGGGAGAGGAGAAGCTATTCAGTAAATGGTGCTGGGAAAACTGGCTGACCACATGCAGAAGATTGAAACAGGACCCCTACCTATCACCATACACAAAAATTAACTCTAAATGGAATAAAGACCTCACATAAAACTTCAAATATAAGAATCTTAAAAAACACAGGAGGCAGTCTTGTGGAAATTGGAACTGGCAATCAATTCCTATTCAGAACCCTAAATGCCCATACCTTAAGAAATAAGAGAGACAAGTGGGACCTCATCAAACTAATGAGCTTCTGCAACAAAACAAACATAAAGAGAGCAGGGAGATAGCTCACAGAATGGGAAAAAGTACTTGCCAACTGTATAACTGACAAAGGCCTAACATCTAGTATCTACAAGGAACTCAAATGTGCTGAAAGTAATAAAAGCACAAACAGTTCCATTAAAAAGTGGGCAAAAGACATGAATAGACAGTTCTCAAAAGAAGATATATGAGCAGCCAACAGTCACAAGAAAAAGTGCTCAGCCTCACTCATCATCAGAGAAATGCAAATCAAAACCACACTGAGGTACCACCTAACCCCAGTAAGAATGGACATCATTAATAAAACAAACAACAACAGATGCTGGCAAGGATGCAGAGAAAAAGGAATGCTTCTACACTGCTGGTGGGAATGCAAACTAGTGCAGCCTCTTTGGAAGACAGTGTGGCTATTTCTGAAAGAACTATAATTTGACCTCCCATATGACCCAGCAGTTCCCCTATTGGGAATATACCCAGAGGTTCTCAAATCATTCTACAAAAAAGATACCTGCACATGTATATTTGTTGCAACAAAAACATGGAGCCAACCATGATGCCCACTGAATCTAGACTTGATTAAAAAAATGTGGTACATAATCACAATGGAATATTATGCAGCCATAAAGAAGGACAAACATACAGACTTCACAGCAACTTGGATGAATTTAGAGTCGATCATACTCAGTGATCTATCACAGAAACAAAGAACAGAGTACCATATAGTCTCACTCATAAGCGGAACTTGAACAATTATAATATTATAATAAAGGGATTAACAGTAATAGGAAACTGCCGGGGTGGGGTCAGATTGGCAATTGAGGGAAACTGCTAGGGCAGGGAGGGGCACACCTCATCAACAAGGATACCTGCGTAATCAACTTTCATATACCTAACCCTGAATTGTACCCCACATCTATATAATTAAAATAAATAAATAAATAAAACCATAAGAAAACATAAAACTTGAAACAACACTAACGGCAATAATTGCATTAAAAATGAGTATACATTATTGCACATAAAATTATTATCATATAAAAGGCACTCAAATTTTATCTCATCAAATCTCAAAATTGATATCCAAGTAAGGAAGCTGAGAAATAATATGGTATTTCTTTGTTTGAGGCACAGAGGATAGTACCACGATTATAATCTAGCTAATACTATGGAAAGGTTACTCATTTGTGTGGGCCTTAAGAAAAAGTTAATTGATCATTTATTGAATAGGATTCTAACTTTCTGATTAAGTTTAAGTTGTCTGGCTTGCCACCTTGTCACCACCATAAAATAAATGTTTAGTTCACCAAGCACTGTGTTGATTGGATGAGAATAACAAACAAAACGGCTATATACCTGATGTATTTTAAATGGTCATTGGACAATTGTTACCCCATTTTGGCAGGCAATTCCTAGCTCTACCTAAAGTAATATAGTAATTTCTGGTTTTATAATGCTTCAAAACCTGCCTTTGATCACTGTGGTCACTTCACACAGCCTAATTAGACCATCAAATCTAATTATCTGTGAGAGAGCAGAAGGCATTGGGAGTAATGACCAATCATTTATACCAGGTATTTTGTAGCTCATAGATATTCATTCTATAGCCTGTTTGCTGGTTTTATAGTAATAAAAAGTAGGAACCACATAAACCCAGTTTGAACCAATCTTGCCAATTCTCTAGCCACTTGATATCTGGTCTAGTTTAGGTCTATTTTTACCATTTCTCACCTATTCATTGTTTTTGATCATTATCCAAATTATGAGCTCCAAGAGAGCTGTTTCTTCTCTGCGTGTTTTGACACTGCTCTGAATTTTGGTATGTAATCATCCACATTCCTAACCTTCTAGAACTCTTACACAATAATTAGCAATCAACATTCTCTACTTCCTGACTTAAAGTGAAACTCAACTTTTTCCCAGAGTACTACTTTACTGTAGCTCTCCCAAGATAAATTGATTTATTTCCTCAGACTTTTTATACCTCAGAGTTGCTGCCTTAGTCTTTTCAGGCTACTGTAACAAACTACAATATACTGGGTTATTTATAAACAACAAAAGTTTATTTCTCACAGTTCTGGAGATTGGGAATCCAAGGTGCCTGCAGATTCTGTGTCTGGTGAGAGTCTACTTTCTGATTCACAAGTGGTACTTTTTGCTGTGTCCTCACATAGCAGAAAGGGAGAAGGGTTTCTCTGGGTCTCTTCTATAAGGATGGTAATCTCACTCACTGAAAGCTCTACCTACATGCCCTAATCATTTCCCAAAGGCCCTGTCTCCTAACACCACCAACTTGGTGGTTAGGATTTCATCATATGAATTTTGGGAGGACACACATATTTAGACCATATAATTCTACCCCTGATTTTTCCAAATCCATGTTCTTCTGACATGCAAGATATATTCATTCCAGTTCAGTAGCTTCCAAAGTCTTAACTCCTTCTAAAATTAACTCAAAAGTCTAAAGTTCAAAGTCTCATCTAAATATCACCTAAATCAGATAAGAGTGAGACTTGAGGTACAATTTATTCTGAAACACATTGTTCTTCAGCTTTTTTTTTTGTTATGTGCTTCCAAAGTACAATAATGAGACAGACATAAGATGGACTTCCCATATTTAAAAAAAGTATAAAAGAGGAAATGTAAAACAAACATAAACAAATTCTGAAAGATCAAAATAATAACATGCATCTTCTCAGATCACAGTGAAATAAAAATAAGTATCACCACCAAGATCCCCTCAAAACACACAAAGACATGGACACTAAACAACATACTGCTGAATGACTTCTGGGACAACACAGTATTCACGTCAGAAATTAAAAGATTCCTGGAGGCCAGGCTCAGTGGCTCAGCATGTAATCCCAGCACTTTGGGAGGCCAAGGCAAGTGGATTGTCTGAGCCCGCAGGTTTGAGACCGACCTGGGCAACTTGGCAAGACTTCCTCTCTACAATAAATCAAAAATTAGCTGGGCATGGTAGCATGTGCCTATAGTTCCGGCTACTTGGAAGGCTGAGGCAGAAGGATCGCCAGAGACCAGCAGGTCGAAGCTGCGGTGGCTGGGAGCATGCCACTCCACTCCAGTCTAGCTGATGGAGTGAGACTCCAACTCAAAAAAAAAAAAAAAAAAAAAAGACTCCTGGAAACAAATGAAAGCATAGACACATCTTATCAGAATCTCTGGGATGCCCTTAAAACAGTATTAAGAGGAAAATTCATAGCTCTGCGCATACACACTAAGAAAACGGAAATATCACAAGTAAACAGTCCAACAACATACCTACGGGAGCTAGAAAAGCAAGACCACTAAAATCCTAACTTCAGCAGAAGAATCCAGATAACTAAAATAAAATCTCAACTGTAGGGCATAGAAGACAGAAATATCATAGAAAAAAAAATCAACAAGACAAAGAACTGGTTCTTTGAAAGGATAAATAAGATTGACAAAGCCCTAATCAGATAGACTATTAAAAAGAGAAAGAAAAACCAAATAAATACAATCAGAAACAAAAAAAAATTGAATTCACAACTGACCCTGAAGAAATTTAAAAGATTATCAGAGATTACTATGCATACTGGCATGGAAATAAACTTTAAAACCCAAAGAAAATGGGGAACTTTCTGATACCACACAACCTTCTACAGTTGAAACAAGAAGAAATTGAAACTCTAAACAGACCAATAACAATCCAGGAAATCAACTTTGTCATAAGACATCTACCTACCAAAAAAAAAAAGCCCTGGATCAGATGGGTGTCTAGGTGATTTCTATAAAACATGAAAGGAGGAACTGATACCAATCATATCAAAAGTATTCCAGGCAATCAAGAAAGATGGAACTCTCTCCAAATCATTTTATGACACTAACATCACACTGATACCTAAGCCTGGCAAAGGCCCAATGAAGAAAGACATTTACAGGCCAGTCTCCTTAATGAACATAGATGCAAAAATTCTCTATAAGATTCTAGCAAATCTGATCCACCAACGCATCTCTAGAATCATCCACCATGCCCAAGTAGGCTTCATTCCTGGGATGTACGACTGGTTCAACATCTGCAATACCATAAACTTTATTCAATACATTAACACATGCAAAACCAAGAACCACATGATTATATCATTAGACACAGAAAAAGTTTTTAACGAAACCCAGTATCCCTTCTTGGTCAAAGCCCTGCACACCTAGGCATAGAAGGAACATTCCTCAAGACAGTAAGAGCCACCTATGATAAACCCACAGCTCACATATGGCTCAGTATACAGAAGCTGAAAGCATTCTCCCTGAAAATGGGAACAAGACAAGTCTGCCCACTCTCACCCCTCCTGTTCAACATAGTGTTGAAAGTCATTGCTAGAGGAATCAGACAAGAGAAGGAAATCAGGGGCATCTAAATAGGAAAAGAGGAAGATAAGCTATCTCTCTTTGCACGTGATATGTTCCTGTACCTTGAAAACCTAAGCAACTATGTCAAAAACCTCCTTGCACTGATAAATAATTTGATAAAGCTTTAGGATACAAAACCAATGTGCAGAAGAGAGCTGTATTTCTATACACAAGCAACAAACAGGCAGAGAACCAAATAAAAAGCACAATCCCATTCACAAAACACGCCCCCCAAATGAAATACCTTGGCATCCACCTAACCAGAAAAGTGAAAGAACTTTACAATGATGACTACAAAACACTATTTGAAAAAATCAGAGATGACACAAGCAAATGGAAAACATTTCTTGCTCATGGATCGGAAGGATCAGTGTTGTTAAGATGTCCATCCTACCCAAGGTAATCTACAGATTCAATGCAATACCCATCAAATTACCAACATTGCTCTTAGATCTAGAAAAGACAGTCAGAAATTCATATGGAAACAAAAAAGAGCATTAGTCCAAACAATCCTCAGCAAAAGGAAAAAAGTAGGAGGTATCACATTTCCAGGCTTCAAACTTTATTATAAGGCTACAGGAATCAAAATAACCTGGTAGAGTACAAGAACAGACAGTAGACCAATGGAATAGGACAGAGATTCTGGAAGCAAAAACCCAGTCTCTCTACCAAGTCACCTTTGACAAAGTCACCAATAATAACCACTGGGGAGAGGAGACCTTATTTAGTAAATGATGCTGGGAAAACGAGGAGATCTTTTCAGCAAATGGGACTGGAAAAACTGACTGACCACATTCATAAGAATGAAACTGGACCCCTACCTATCACCATATACAAAAATCAATTCTAGATGGAACAAAGACCTAAGCATAAACCCTCAAACTTTAAGAATCCTAAAAGCTACTGCAGGAAACACCCTTATGTACATTTGAGTAGGCAAACAATTCTTGATCAAGTCCCCAAAATCATATGCCATAAAAGAGGATAGACAAGTAGAACCTTATCAAATGGAAAAGCTTTTGCACAGCAAAAGAAACCATCAAGAGTGTGGAGAGACAACCCACAGAATGGGTCAAAAATATTTGCTAATTGTGCATCTGACAAAGGCCTAACATCCAGAATCTACAAGGAACTCAAATGAGCCAAAAGGAAAAAAAAGAAATGAAAAGAAAAGCCCTATTAAAAAATGGGCTGAGGACATGGATTTTGAGACAATTCTCAAAAGAAGACATACAAGCAGCCAACAGATACATGAAAAAATGTTCAGCCTCCTTAATCATCAGAGAAACGCAAATCAAAACCGTATTGAGTTACCACCTAACTCCAGTAAGGATGGCCATTATCAATAAATTAAGAAATAATAGATTCGGGTGTGGGTGTGGAGAAACAGGAACACTTTTACACTGTTGGTAGGAGTGCAAACGAGTTCAACCTCTATGGAAAATAGTTTGGTGATTTTTAAAGGAACTAGAAATTAACCTTCCATACAATCTGCAATCCCCATTCTGGGAATATACCCAGAGGAACATAAATCGTTCTAGGAAAAAAGACAGCTGCACACACGTTTATTGCCACACTATTCACAATAGCAAAAACATGGAACCAACCCTATTGCCCATCATAAGTGGACTGGATAAAGAAAATGTGGTATATATATACAATGGAATATTACACAACCATAAAGAAGGACAAAATCATGGACTTTGCAGCAAATTGGATGGAGTTGGAGACAATAATACTTGGTGATCTATCGAAGAATAGGATACCACATGTTCTCATGCATAAGTGAGACCTGAACATTAACCACAATATCATAAGGGAGGGATCATCAGAAGCAGGACATTGCATGGAGAGGAAGGGAAGGGCATGTGGCAGCATAAAGGATACCTGGTCCTAAACCAGGGGAAGTGAAGACTGGTTGGAGGTCTAAGCTTCACCTGCACAGAGATTACTTATGTACCTAATCCAACATGAATGTACCTCACATTTCTACAATAAAATAAAGTAAAATAAAACAAAAGAGGAAAAGAGTAATATGTCCCAAACAAAATCAAAACCCAACAGGGCAAACAACATTAAAGCTTAAAGCTTGCAAATAATTTTATTTGGATTGATACTCTGCCCTCCAGCCCACTGGGGCTGTGATCTCACCTCCAAGACACTCTGAGGTAGTGGTCCCACCTTCTGGACACACTGAAGTGGTATCTCCTCAGCTTTGTCAGGCAGAGGTTGAGCCCTCAAGGCTCTGGGTGCCTCTGTCCCCATGGATTTGGGTGACCCTGACTCAATGGCAGCTCTGTGCCTGAATCTCATGTCTCTGGCTCTCCCAGACAGAAATCATATGCCAGGGGTTCTACCAACCTTGGGTCCCTGGGAATTGCAATGGCTCTATTGGGCATTACACTAGGAAGGGTTTTCTGGGGTGGTCCAGTGCATGCTGGGGATCTTACACTCTGGGCCTTTGATAGAAGGGTAGCCATGATGATTTCTGAATTGCCTACTGAGTTATTCTTCCATTATCTTTGACAGGGGGTCCTGGCTTCTTTTTAGATGGCTTACTAATATTGTTATCAAATGGTAGTTTGGCCACATCCTTTGTATTCCTTCTCAAAGAGGGTCACTTATTACATTCATTATGAATAGGCTAGGCGTTTTTCAAATCTTTAAGTTTTGCTTCCCTTTTAGGCTAACAATGACACCTTCAAATCATTTTTCTTTCTCCTTATATTTTGCTAAAAATACTCAAGAGAAGCCAAGTCACACCTTCAACACTTCACTTAGATATGTCCTCAGCCAGATATCTAAATTCATTGATGACAATTTCTACCTTCCACAAAACACTAGAACACAAACACAATATAGTCAAGTACACTGCCACTTTAAAACAAGTATGGTCAGCTGGGCGTGGTGGTTCCCATCTGTAATCCCAGCACTTTGGAAGGCGGAGACAAGAGGATTGCCTGAGCTCAGAGATTGGAGACCAGTCTGTCCAACATGGCAAGACCTTGTCTCTACAATAAATCAAAAAATTAGCGGGGCATGATGGCCTATGATTCCAGCTACTTGGGGGGTTGAGGCAGAAGAATCATCTGCCCAGCAGGTTGAGACTTCAATGGCTATGAGTGTGCCACTGCACTCCAGCCTGGGTGACCAAGTGAGACTCCTACACACACACACACCAAAGAAGAAAATAAAAAAACAAGGATGGCATTTCTTCCATTGTCCAATAACTTGCTCCTTGTTTACATATAAGATTTCATCAGAATGGCCTTTACCATTCCATATTTTCATCACCATGCTATTCAGGATTATATAAACATTCTCTGAAAATATTGGTTTTCTCTACAGCTCTCCTCTTTCTGAGGCCTCACCAGAATCATCCTTAATAGTCTGTTTATTGTAATTTAGTTCTTTTTTTCTCAGCATGAACCCCAAAACTCTTTCAGCCTATACCCATTATCCAATTCTGAAGACAATTCCAAATTTTTAAATATTTGTTTCAGCAGTATCTTTACTTCTCAGTACCAAAATTTCTGTCTTAGTCTGTTGAGGCTGTTATAACTAACTACTATAGACTGAGTGGTGGCTTATAAACAACAGAATTTGATTTATCACAGTTATAGAGGCTAGGAAGTCCAAGATCAAAGCATCAAAGACTCACTGTCTGGTGAGGACCCACTTTCTTGTTCATAGATGGCACCTTCTCACTGTGTCCTTACCTGGTGGAAGGGGCAAGAGATCTCTCTGGGGTCACTTTTATGAGATCACTAATTTCAAAGGCACCACCCTCTTAATACTAATCTCCTCCTAACGGCTCCATCTCCTAATAGCATCACTTTGAGGGGTAAGGTTTCAACATATCAATTTTGGGGGAACACAAATATTTAGACCATTGCAGCTGGGAAATGAGAACTTTGTTTTTCTTGCTTTTTAGTGATATCATGAGATGAGTCAGTTCATCATTCATAAAGTTACCTCCTATTCTGAGGCACATGTAATATGGTAACAACCCTTGTACCATAAGACTCCTAGCTCTCATCTACTCTCTATAGGTAATCTCACTTCACTCTTCCCCAAGATCCATAGATTCCAATGATACTGACTTTTAATTGATCCCTAAAATGTGCCAGTCTCACTTTTGCCTTAAAGCCTTTGCGTATTATGGATCCACTCTGGTAATATTCTCCTTTCTCAATCTGCTTCTTATGCATCCATGCTCAACGTTCTCTTTCAAGTCCTTACCCATCCTCCTAGTCCCACCTTAATTACACTTAGCAAAGCCTCTGTTTGTCAGAGACTCAGCAGGAAACAAATGGAATGTTCAAATTAAGATTATTATTATTATTTTTTTTTTTTTTTTGAGTTGGAGTCTCACTCTGTCCCCCAGACTGGAATGCAGTGACTGCTCCCGGCCACCGCAGCCTCGACCTGCTGGGCTCCGGCAATCCTTCCACCTCAGCCTTCCAAGTAGCCAGAATTACAGGCATGCGCTACCACGCCCGGCTGAGTTTTTTTGATTTATTGTAGAGATGAGGTCTCGCTGTCCAGGCGGGTCTTGAACCCACGGGCTCAGGCAATCCACTCACCTCAGCCTCCCAAAGGCACAGGATTACAGGTTGAGCCACCGAGCCCGGCTCAAATTAAGATTATTAAAGAAAGACTAAACTATGATGCTATTTATAAAGATGTGAGCACATTTTTAGAGGAACTACAAGACATAGGGCTAATAACCCCCTTAGGCCACAAGGTAAGAAGGAGAGAAAGAATCCCTGTAAAGAAATTGGAATAGAGAAGTATAGTGACTGATGGCCAAGGGGAAAAAATTCAAAAACAGCCATGCAGGGAAAAAACTGAAAGAATAAATACATTTTACATATTTTCTTCCTTCCTCAAATCTGCTAGCATACTTTCATTGGTCAAACTCGACAAAAAGTCATAGAACATTGAATATTCCATACAGGTCAGTTTCCTATAACAGAAAGCAGATCTTCATTGATGCCACATAATAAGTCCGTTTTCCACATTGAATATTATTATAGCATTCTGTATTTATTTTATTTTTAGAGAACTAAATTCATATCTGCTTCCTTTAGTTATAACTCCCTTTATTGGAATTTAAATTTTGAAAGGAAGAGAGTATGCCTTTTTAATATTTTATAACATATATCCCAATGCTGTAGTTCACAAGTAAAAGAATGTGACAATATTTACATTATGTTTGGTACATATATGCCAATAGTCAATGAAAGAATCCACCAAAGCAGTGTAAAGCACACTGACAATGTTAATGACTTTGACAAGCAATATTTCCACTAATAGTTAAAAACAAAGATTTGCAGGTATTATGCTCATACTTCTGGTCCATGCATTGATTATAGATAAGCCTGATTATTCAGTTGACTTTGAAATGCTTTTAGTTGTTTTACTGAAAATTTTACAGCTGTATAAAATAATCTCTTCCACATACTCAAATTTATTTTCTCAAATTGGTTACAGTAATCTGTGGTAATACTTTTTTTTTTTTTTTTTAACATTGTCATATATGTCTTTAATTTTTTGGTCATTCTTACAGTGCTTCAGTACTTTTTAAAATTATTATATTTTTAAAATGTTGGGTACAAATGAGGGTTAGGTACATACGTGGTCATCATACAGGTAAATTGTGGGTACCCTTAATCTGCAGCAATACTTTGATGTATTTTCCTGAGAATACAATAAAACAGAATGGAAATCCACAAAGGTAATTGGAAATGTCTTCATTTTAAATGAGCATGGGGAGTGATTAATTTAGTATTTACCTTGTATAGGAACTATTTCAAGGGAACATTTTTTCTCACTTTTCTTTTTCCCTAAAGTCCCTTTGTACTTAATGCTACAGTCTTTGCTTCTTCCAAAGCCATGTTGTAACTTTTTTTCTGTCTGGTTAAATATAGAGAATAAGAAAAGTTGTTCAATCTCAAGGCCTTCCCAATTGCTCCCCTGATTGCTCTTTTCAAAAATGGTGGTCATTTAACTTTTGATTTACTTTGAATAGTCTTGCTTTCTACTTAGAACAGAGCATTCTAAATACAAATAATTTTCAAAGCACTGATTATTCTAAAAATGTGTCCTTGCTAAGTGAAAAGCCATTAAAACTTAGATTTTCATAATCATGTAATAATTGTACATGCACTAATAGGCTTTTCTGGTCCATTATCAGATAGCATTTTGGACATCTGTCAGCACTCATTGGGCTGTTCAATAAAGCCCAACATGCCTGGGGCAGTTGAGTGTTTTCAGATCAGTGCAGTAACAATGTGTTCTATCAATTTTCTTAGCAATCAAGACTACACATTGGAAAAAGACAATATTCTAAACAGTGACTCAATTTGGTTAGCATAAACTTTAAATATTAATATAATTTAATCTGTTTTAAACTTTTAGGCTGCAATCATTTTAATATCATAATATTTTTCTATACTATAGTTCATTTTTGCTTTCATGCATTTAAAAAATGCCTTTGAATAAGTGTTTTGTGCTCTCTCTTATTATTGAGGTTTCCATTTGAGATATCTTCACCAGGCTAGTAGAAAATTAAAAAGGAAAAATTTATTTAAATAGTTTTGGGCTATAGTTGTATGTTTTAAATTAATGTTTAACTGTTTTTTTAATCCATTAAACAGATACTTTGTGTTGGTGGTGTTTTAGACATAGTTAGTTGAATTCAACACATATTGAATGCTATAGCACCTTCCAAGGATAAGGATGTCTATGACTTTATCATAAGCTGGACCAGATCAGACAAATCTGACCAGGTTTACCAAAAGAGTGCAAATGTGGAATGTTATTTTTAGCTCCTAGTTTGATAAATTCTATAGGTGAATATTATAACACAAGTATCCTTCTTTCCTTACTCTCACCAAGACAGAACTTGAAAGAACTTCAGTTTTTTACCCAATCCCTTCAGTTTACAGTGAAAACAAACAACCAAACAAAAACTAAGACCCAGAAAAAAAATACTCCAGGTTACAATATTTGCCAGATCTCAAGTAATATTATTCTTGGTTCAGTGTTCTTTCCACTATACTAATGTCTATATTCAGGGTATGGATGAAATTAGGTAACCCGGTAGATGATGAGGAAAATGACAGTAATAGAAGTAGGACTAGGAGCTCAAAGTTGTATTTGGATTAGGGTGTTCAATATGGAAGGAAGTAGTTTCAGTTGATCATTCCACCTCCTCTACCCACAGTAGCATAAATGAAACATTCACCCCGATACACAGTAGCCTGTTTATATAAATGTATGAGTAATGAATCTTGGTAATACTGACTTTGCTATGTGTGGGGCAACATAAAAATCACAAAACATTAGACCAACCAACCATTTATGTCACATCTAATTCTGCTAGTATCAGAAAGACATGCCCATAATTGTCCAGAGATGAACTGGATTTATGAAAAATTATTTCATAAATTTAATATTTCTATAAACAATGTAAATACTTTTTTTTCAAACTCAGTTGTTATACTTGATGAGATGCTCTTTTGGGGACATCTTAACCATAATTCCACCACTAGCAATTTCCATAAACTAAACAAATTAAAATAAATTGCTTAGGAATAACAGGAAAAATTAAGAACAGAACAGTGACAAAAATGAATTAATCAATTTTGACTTCACTAATTTGTGACTGGTTAGATCAAATGACAGTTGTTAGAAGGCTCAGGTTTCAAAATGAACTGGATATCATGAGAGAAATTTGAAGTAACATTAGTGGAAAAACTTTCTGAAGCTAAACGTCATATAAAATATGGAATTCCATATTTTATATATGAAAGGGATGGAAATATACTGATACGTGCATGTAATTATTGACTTTATTATTATTCCCACTTTTTTTCTAGAGTTGCCATTTATGCTATGGGAGAGCAGTACAATATAATAGAAAGAGACCAGCTATTCAATTCAGACAGACTTGGCTTTGGACCTTAACTTTATGTTACAAAATTAATTAACTTCCCTTAAGCAAAAATTCCTCATGTATAAAATAGGGACACTAATCCTATCACACTGATAGCATTTGTACATTCAATTGCTCATTCAACACATAGTAACTTAATCACATTTACAGGCTAGAATAAAGCCACCCTAGCCTCATCTCAATCATTAAAATTAAAAAAATTAGAAATGTCATATATATAAGATACAGATTAGACATTTTTAGTACTTTGGTATATCTATATACATGACAATTAGAGTATTTTATTACTTTATAAAAGAAAAACTTTGTGTTTGAAGAGTCTACAGACAAGGACTTATCCACAGCAGTTATTCTCAAAATGTGGTTTTCAGAAATGTGGGAGTCTTCAACATCCTTTCAGGAGGCGTATGAGTTCAAAACTATGTTTTCAATAATAGTAAAGCATTATTTGCCTTTTAACTATGTGAAACATTGGTGGTGTAAAGTCAGTACTGGATAAACAGTTGGTGCCTGAGCATGAAACAAATAATCATTAAAAAAAAATCACTTTCACTTAAGAATATCTTTGAAAAAAGAAAAGAATGATGTTTAATTAATCCTAACTGTGAGGATGTAACTTTTATAAACCAAAAATAACATTTTAAGCCCACCCAACTGACTGAACGAACCCCCTCTGGGCCAAGGGAAACATGAAAAACGACATCTCAGCCCACGATCAAAAAGGAGGTTGAACACACTTCTTTATATCCCTCTCCTCTGTGAAGTTTTAGGCACACTGACCAGCATCAATATTAAAACAGAAATCATAGGACTGACAAAACAGATTCTGTGGCAATAAGTTATCAAATTCCAACCTGATTCTGGTACAGTATCACATAAAGGATACCAGGCCCTAAAGGAAATAAAAATATTTTACCCCAAGATATATTTCTTTAACATATTTTGAAATAGTTTTAAAAGCCATCTTTTATGAGGAAATATTTGCATCTATAGAGAACCACCATTCACACAGCCAGATCTTGCCCCTTCCAGGCCTTCCCAGATCCAGAAGAATTAGCTGAGAGTCTGAGACACCTTAAACATCTGAATAACCTTCATTTGCCATCTATTCTCTCTAAGGGCTGCCATCTATGAGGCTTCATCGTCCTCAACCTTGAGCCCCTTATCTCAACTGGGCAATTCCTTTACTGATTTCAAAATTCATTATGCAGAACTTAACTCTTTCTACAAATTGCTGATCAGAAAATTTTTGAATATACCTTTCACCTTCCAAGACTCTGCATGGAGATACTCTGCCTTTCTGGAATGAAACAAAATGACTCTCCATGCATTGATTTATGTTTACCTGTACCTTTTGTCTCCCTAAAAATACATAAAGTCAAGCTGTAATCCAGCCATTTTGAGCACAAGTTCTCAGGACCACAGAGGACTATATCATGGACCCTGGCACTCACATTTGACACAGAAAAAAACCTTTTAAAATACTTTAGAGCGTGGCATCGTTCATTAAAACTTTAACATTTTCCCTGTAACACATGTTGAGTACACATAAAATAGTTCTACCGCATATAAAAGTAGGATGACTGTATTTAGGAAGAACAGTTGTGTGATTAATTGTAAGCTGAATTAGCCATATTTTTTTTCATGGCACACCATTTTTACTCAACAGTAACAACTGATAGACAAACATATCTTTCTCAGATTTGAATATTTAGCAAATAGTTTCTTGAAAGTAATGAAAATGAGCCTGTTACTTCAAGAAAAACAACTACAAACGATAAAATTCAAGATCTTTAGCAAAAATTTAAATTTGAAATATGTACATCCACCACAGTATGCTTGCAAGTTTCCCAATACTTAAATTGTCTTCTGATTATATATGATAGGTATATTGTAGGTATTATCTAAGTAGTTGCCCAATAGAAACAAAAACACAGATCCATAGAATGTAAATAAAAGCTTTATTCATAATCCCCCCAAATTGCAAACAACTCAAATGTCAATCAACTGGGAAGTATCTAAATAAATTTTGATGCATCAATACAATGGAATGCCTACAAATAAAACTTACATCCAACCACTTATCATGATCAGGTGGGCTTTATTCCTGGGATGCAAGATTGGTTCAAAATAAGCAAATAAACAAATGTAATCCAGCACATAAACAGAATTAAAAACACAAACCATGTGATCATCTCAATAGATGCAGGAAAGCCACTCAAAAAAATTCAACATCCTTCATGATAAAAAACCCTGAATCATCTAGGTATCAAAGGATCATACCTCAAAATAAAAAGAGTCATTTATGACAAACTCACATCTAAAATACTGAAGAGCAGAAGTTGGAAGTCTTTCCCCTAAGAACTGAAACAAGAAAAGATGTCCACACCCATTAACATAGTACTGGAAGTCCTAGTCAGAGCAATTAAGCACTAAAAAAATAAATAAATAAAACAAAGAAAAGGAGGACATCAAATGTTCTCTCTTTGTAGATGATACGATTCTATATCTAGAAAACTCTAAAGATTCTACCATAACACATCGAGACCTCACAAACAACTTCAGTCAAGTCTCAGAATACAAAATCAGTGTTAAAAAATCAGTAGCATTTTTATATATCAACAACATTCAGTCTGAAAACCAAATAAAGAGAACAATTCCAGTTACAAAAGCCATACAAAAATTAAAATAGCCAGAAATATACCTCACTGAGGAGGTGAATGATCTATAATGAGAACTACAAAACATTGCTGAAAGAAACTAAAGATGATCCAAACAAATGTAAAAACATCCCATGATCATGAACAGGAAAAAATAATATTATTAAAATATCCATACTTCCTAAAGCAATTTAAAGATTCAGTGTAAACCCTGTCAAACTACCAGTGTCATTTTTCACAGAATTAGAAAAAACGTATTAAATTCATATGGAAGCAAAATAGAGCCTGAATAGACAAAGCAATCCTAAGAAAAAGAATAAAGCCCAAGGCATCAATTTACCTAACTTCAAAATTGTCTACAGGGCTATAGTAACCAAAATAGTATGGTACAGGTACAAAAATAGACACATGGGCTAATGGAACAGAATAAGAATCCAGAAGTAAAGCCACTCATCTACAATCAACCAATCTTCAACAAGGCTGACAAAAACAAACATTGGGGAAAGGACACCCTATTCAAAAAAATCTGGGGAAACTAGCTAACTATATTCAGAAGAATGAAACTGGACTCCTTTCTGGACCCCTTCTTCCTCTGGCTACGATTTCCAGTATTAAGTTAAATAGGACTGGTGGGAGTAGACATCCTTTACTTGTTCCAGTTCTGAGGCTTCCAGCTTTTGCTCACTCAGTATTTTAGATGTGGGTTTGTCATAGATGGCTATTTTTATTTTGAGGTATATTCCTTTAATGCCTAGATAATTGAAGGTTTTTATCATGAAGGATGTTATCAAAAGTTAACACAAGGTGGATTCAAAACTTAAATCTAAGACCTCAAACTATAAAACTCCTAGAAGAAAACCTAGGAAACGCTCTTCTGGACATTGGCCTAGACAATGAATTTATGAACAAGTTCCTCAAAAGCAAATGCAGCAAAAACCCAAACTGACAAGTGAAGCATAATTAAATGAAAGAGCTTCTACACAGCAAAATAAACTATCAATGGAGTAAACAGACAACATATAGAATAGGAGAAAATATCTGTAAACTATATATTGACAAAGAGCTAATATCCAGAATTTATAACTTAAATTAAACAATAATAAAGAAAAACCACATTAGAAAGTGAAAAAAGGACATAAACAGATACTTCTCAAGGGAAGATATACATGTGGCCAACAAACATATGAAAACATACTCAATATCACTAATCATGAGAGAAATGAAAGTCAAAACCACAATGAGATACCATTCCACACCAGTCAGAATGGTTATTCTTAATCAGTCAAAAAAAAAAAAATAACAAATGTTAGTGAGGTTGAGAAGAAAGGGGAATGCTCATACACTGTTAGTGGGAATATGAACTAGGTCAGTCCCTATGGAAAGCAGTTTGGAGATTTCTCCAAGAACTAAAAACAGATTTACCATTTGACCCAGCAATACCACTATACCCAAAGGAAAATAAATTGTTCTACCAAAAGGATACCTGTACTTTTATGTTTATCACAATAGTATTCACAATAGCAAAGACATGGAAGCAATTTAGGTGCACATCAATGGTAGATTGGATAAAGAAATGTGGTACATATACACCACAGAATATCACAGTCATAAAAAAGAACAAAATCATATCCTTTGCAGTAATCTCCTTGCAGCTGGAGGCCATTATTCCACGTGAATTAAACCGAAAACCAAATACTGCATGCTCTCACTTATAGGTGGGAGTTAAACATTGGATACACATGAACATAAAGATGAGAACAACAAACACTAGAGACTCCTAGAGAGGGTAGGGCAAAGGTTGAAAAACTACCTATACCGTTTTCATTTCTTGGTGATGGGTTCAATAGAAGCTAAAACTTCATCATCATGTGATATACTTACATAACAAACCTGCACATGTATCCTCTGAATATAAAATAAAATAATATAAAATAAACCTGAAGTAGGTAGGAAAAAAATGGCTTCCTAACAATGTTCATGTTCTAATTCCTAGAGCCTGTGAATATGTTCCCTTTCTTGATAAAATAAACTTGAACACATAAACAAGGTGAAAATCCTTGAGATGAAGAAATTATTCAGAATTGTCCAGATGGGCCAATCTAACTAACCTCATAAATCCATAAAAGAGAATGTTTCCTGGATATAGTCAGAGAGAGAAGGGTGATAACATAAGAAAGTTGAGAAAGTTCTAATGTTGCTGGTTTTGAAAACAGGAAAAAAAGAAACACAAGTAAAAATGGAGGCAGTTTCTAGAAGCTGCAAAATCACAAAAACGGATTCTTCCCTAAAGCATCCAGAAAGAAGCATAACCCTTGTGACAGATTGATTTTAGCTCAGTGAGACTTCTGTCAGACTTCTGACCTAAAGAGCTTTAAGATAATAAATGTGTGTGTTGTACAACATAGATAGATATTAAATGCATTATAGTAAGAGGCAGAAAATGTTCTGTGATTTCATTTACACAACATTCTGAAAAAGCAAAACTATAAAAATCGGTCACTTGTATATCTTCTTTGGAAATTGTCTATTCAAATTGCCACATAATAATTGGATTATTTGTCTTTTTATTATTGAGTTGTGAAATTCTTCATACAGTCTATATTCAAGTCCTATATTGGATATAAGATTTGCAGACATTTTCTCCGATTCTTTAAGTAGATTTTTTAAAGTTATGGTTGACCAAGTTACTTATTACTCAAAATAATACATCATATCAATCAATTTTTAAACCAAATTATTAAAATAATTAAGCATAATTAGATGCTCTAATTGTTAAGAAATATATTCATGTGATGGAAGAAGATTAAAGAGAAGTAATGTAAATAAAAATTCTCAAAATATTCTGGTTCTTACAGTAAGAAATAAGTTTGCAAAATAAAAAATTAATTTTTTTTGCTTAGAAAATATGCTTTACTTTTCATCTCAAATTCACTGTAAATGCTTGACATAATTTAATGCCTAAAAATACTGTGGTTAAATTATTTGATAATATTTATAGAGTGCTATTCTCTAGATTGACATATTTCACACAAGTTTTCAATTAGCACTGAAAAGGAATCCTTTGATAATTTGAATTGCAATTGATTGACTGAATAATGGATTAACAATGTATTCAGTAATATGGATGGCATAAGGACTAACAAAGGGAATTATCTGATACTTGCTAACTGTGTGATTTTGCCTATTGGTAATACTAATCCAAGATTTTCATGTATATTCCACTTATTTGCATTACATGCTTCTGTGTGTATAATTTAAGAAAAATATGTACAGAGTGTCAAGATTTTTTCTTTTTATTTTTTCTTCTTTCTTGCTCTTCTTTCTCTCTCGTTCTCTTTTATTTCTTATTAAGAACAGTTTAATGATTTGCGTGTTGGTTAGGGAAATACAGAGAACATAACAGGAAAAATACAATGACAGTTAACGTCAATGCCAGTATTTAACTCATTAATCACTATTCTTGACATCAAAGAAACTAATTTGAACTTGAACTATATACACAATATGTACACAACTTTATTCAAAATACTTTTCATAAGTAACATTACATTTTAAAATATTGGAAACCAAAAAGCTGAGTTGATTTATATTTTGTCCTAATGGAACAAGAAAAGAAAGAAACCTTCAATTAGGGAGAGTTCTACTGATAACAAATAATTCAAAGTTAAAAATATAATCTTCACTTTTTGTATTTACCACAGGCAACACAATGTCCTGAGATGATTCATTATGAGGAAAAAAATGTCATCATAGCTTAAGGACCTTACTTTGGAAGAAACTAATAAGAAACCAGTTGGAAAGTAAGACTTCATCTTGTTTTCAAATAAGTGAACTTAATTTTTATTTGCCAAAAATTTTAAAACAGTTAATATAAATATATTCATTAATTTTTGTTACTTTTGATAAAGTTCAACACTTTTTAAATAAAGAGTGTATGAAAAGGAATCTGTAGATATAATCTAATCTTAAACTATAACATCAGTTTTCAAGTTCTTTGCCTAATCTTTCGAAGTAAAAGCACAGCATGCCTGCATATGCCATTGCTGATCTTTAATAGAAGTTAGTTTCAAAACCTCAGTGATCCTACGGTCAGGGATGTATTCTTTAGCATCTTGTTTACTAAAAAATATCAGCAATCCAACTTTCCTTGAGTATACAAATGATAATTTTTATAAAGTTTTTTCTAGTTTCAGAAATCCTTTCTCTTTCTGTCTGTACTGTTCCTGACAACTACTACAAAGTCAAAGTTAGTAGTAAATGTTCCAGGAAGAATGAAGACATTCTTGTCCACCAATATCTCATGTTAGAAAATGTATATTACTAACTCACTATCTCTTCTACATTACTTTCTATTGTAGGGGATATATGTAAAGTTTCATTTATAAAAAATCCATAAAGAATGATAGCTTACCCTTCATGATCCATCCCAACTATAATAAGTTTGTGGTGTGAGTGACTGAACAATCTTCATATTCAGAAGAGATTTCCCAATTGTAGACTGTAGACCCCTTTTCAGCCACCTGGGCCACGTAACCTCCCCCAACTTGAGAGAGAAAGATGGGTCATTCCTGAACCTATGCCTCTGCTGTTGCTGCTCCCATACTTGCTTCCAGGCCACTTCGTGCAACCTGAGAGACTGAAGCCCAGGCAACCTACTGTCACCTGGCCACTTGCCTAATTACCAGACATTGCCACCACTTTGTCTCCCACATCCACGTGGACCACTGTCCCTCCTCAGTTTCTCTCAGAGACAGAGGGAAGACAGCCCTTGGGTCATTTTTTTACTTTCTTGGTTAGTGTTCCTTGAAGCACAAAAGGATTAAATATTGCTGAACTTAATCTTTTTTTCTTCCTTATTTGCTTGTACTTTGGGGGCTATGTCTACAAATTCTTTGCATAATCCGAGGCCACAGGTATTTACCTCTATGTTTTCTTCTAATAGTTTTGACGTTTATTAAATCCTTTATCTATTTTGAGATAATTTTTGTACATGGTGGGTGCTAGGGTTTCAATTTCATTCTTTGCATGTGGATATGTACTTGTCCCAGCACCATTTGTTGAAGAGATCATCCTTTCCCCATTGAATGGTCTTTGTATGTTTGTCAAAATTCAACTAATCGTAGGTGTATGAGTTTACTCCTACCCCTTCAATTTTATTTATTTATGTATTTATTTTGTCTTTCTTTATGCCAGTACTTCACTGTTTTTGTTACTATATCTGTAGCTTTGTAGTCGTTTTTAAAATTGGGACATATGAGTTTTCCAAATGTGTTTGTTATTTTTGTTTTTCAGATTTATTTTGGTTATTTGGAGTTTCATGACACAACATAAAAATTAAGAATCATTTTGTCAATTTCTTAAAAATAAAGCAGTTGGGATAAAATAAGGATTGTTTTGGATCTGTAAATCAATTTGAGGAGTATTAAATGAAAAACTATTTTCATAAATTGGAAAACTTAATATGTTTGTCTTTCTAATTATTTGGGTCTCCCTTAATTTCTTTCAACCATGTTTTGTAGTTTTCCAATTATGAGGTTTGTGCTTCTTTTATTAAGTTATTCCTGAATATTGTATTATTTGTGATGCTTTTGCAAATGGAATTTTTCCTAAATTTTATTTTTAGGTGTATTATGAGAGTAATATTACAGTTGATATTTGTATATTGGTCTTGCATGCTGGACACTTATTGAATTTATTTATTAGCTCTAATAGTTGTGTGTGTGTGTGTGTGTGTGTGTGTGTGTGTGTGTGTGTGTGTGTTCCTTAAGATTTTCTATATACAGGATCGTGTCTTTTTCAAATGAACGTGAATTGACTTCTTTTCCAATCTTTTATTTATATTTCTTGCCTAATCATCCTGGATACCACTTCCAGTAAATTATTGAAAAGAAACCATGAAAGACATCCTTGCCTTGTTCCTGAACTTAAAGAGAAAAGCATTCAATTTTTCATCAGTAAGCATGATACTTGCTGTGGCATTTGTCCTTTATCAAAAAGGAAGTTTACCTTTTATTGATTTGTTGAGTGCTTTTTATCATGAAAAAGTGTTGAATTTATTCTAATGCTTTTTCTTTGTCTATAGAGATAATCATATAACTTTTGCCCATCAGTCTATTGTTGTGGCATATTCCATTAATTAATTTTCATATGTTGAATGAACCTAACATTCTTGGGACAAACCCCAATTGGTTATGGTACATAATCCTTTTTATGTTACTGAATTTGGTTTGTTAGTATTTTCTTTAGGACTTTTGAATCTATATTCAGAAGAAATGTTAGTCTGTAGTTTTCTTGTGTTATCTTTGATATCAAGGCAATATTGAATGAGCTGGGAAGTTTTACCTCTTCCTTTAATTTTGGAAAAGTTTTTGAAAGATTGCTGTTAATTCTTCATTAAATGTTTGTTAGAATTCACCATTGAAGCCATTAAAGTCTGATCTTTTATTTGTGGAAAGGTTTTAATTACTTATTTTAAGATTTAAAAAAATTAATGTATAATTATATATTATATATTTTCTTTTTTTAAAATCAGTTTTGGAAGTTTGTATCTTTTGAGAAATTTGTTCATTTAATCTAACTGTTCTTAATTGTTGCCCTGTTATTTTTCTTAGTGTTCTCTTAAAATTCTTTCATTGCTGAAAATGGTATTAATGCCCTTTTTAAATTTCTGATTTTAGTAATTTGAGCCTTCTCCCTTTTTAACTTGGTCACCCTCACTAAAGTTTTGTCAATTCTGTTGATCTTTTCATGGAGTCAAGTTTTTATTTTAGTTGGTTTTCTCTGTTGTATTTCTGATCTCTAGTTCATTAATTTTTACTCTGATAATCATTGTTATCTTCTCTTTGCTTTGGGTTTAATAAACCCTTATTTTTCTAGTGACTTGAGATGAGAGGTTAGATTGTTGATTTACGATTATTCTTCTTTTGATGTGGGTATTTACAGCTATGTATCTCCTTGCAAATATTGTATTGGAATTCCATAAGTGTTAGCATGTGGTGTCTTTAATTTTACTCATTGCAAATAATTTTCCAAAATCTTATTGTGGTGATTACTTATTGTTTGAATCATTGGTTATTTAGATGTGTGTTGTTCACCTTCCACATTTTTGTGAAGTGCCCAAATTTATTTCTGTTACTGATTTCTAATTTCATTCCTTCATGGTCTGAGAACACACTTTGGCAAAATATGTTCTCAGTTTAAATAATTGTAAATTTATTGAGTTTCATTTTATGGATTAGTATATTTTTCATCCTGAAGAATATTTCATGTGCACTTCAGAAGAATGTGTATATTATATTGTTTTTGGTTGGAGTGTTCTAAATTCTGTTAGTTTTAGTTGTTCTTTCATATTCTGTTTCCTTGTTTACTTCTTTCTAGTTCTATTCACTATAGAAAGTGGGGTATTGAAGTCTCCAATTATTTTTGTTATTTAATTGTTTACTTGTTTCTTCAACTCTGTCAGATTTTGCTTCATATATTTTGGTATCTGTGGTTAGATACATATGTTTGTATTTGTTTTGTCTTCAAAATGGATTGACAATTTTATGATTATAAAGTTTCCTTCTAATCCATAGTGATTTTTTTGTTTTAAGGTCTGTTTTGTTTGATATTAGTATAGTCACTCCAGTTTCTTATTGTTGTTCTTTGCATTATAAAATTTAATGTTTTTTTACATTCAATCTATTTGTGTCATTGAATTCAAAGTCAATCTCCCTCCTATAGACAGTATGCATTTGGTTCTTATTTATTTTATCCATCTGAAAATATGTGCCTTTTCATTGAAAAATTTAAAACATTTACATTTAATATTATTAATATAGCTCATTTACATTTGTAATTTTACTTTTTGTTTTACATGTCTCATATCTTTGTGTTTCTCTAATCCCTCTTTGCTGATTTCTTTTCCATTAAGTAAATATTTTATAATATAGTGTTTTAATTTATTTAATGATATTTAGTATATTATTCTAGTAACTGTTTTAGTTGTCATTCTTGGGTTTACCACATAGATCTTAATTTATCATAGTCCACTCCAGATTTACACTAACTTAATTCTAGTGAGATATAGTAACATAATTATTTTATCCTATTTCTTCTTCATCCTTTTTTGCACATATATGATATATAGCATACATATCTCAAAAATAGAATGTTACAACTACTATTTTCAGTAATTTTATGTCTATTAAAGAAGTCAAAAAAGAAAGAACAAGAATATATAAAAAGAGGTTTTATATTAATATTATTTACTATATCTCATTTACTTTATCTCTTATGAATTCTAATTATTATGTGGTGCCATTTCTTAATCTCAACAGAGCTATACTTCATTCATTATCTTTGTGCTTTTTTCAGCAAATATATTACTATATGTTATAGATCCATTAATAAAATTATATGTCTGTTGTTTTGTACACTTGCTTTTCATGTTAGCTAAAATTATTAAAATTTATTTATGCTGGTTTTTATAAATATATGATCACTTCCACCAGTGTATTTTGTTTTTTTTATATAGGTTTCAATTAGCACCTGTGGTCACTTGCTTTTGTCCTAAACAAATTCCTTCAGCATTTCTCCTATGGGAGGTCTGCTAGCAACACATTTTCTGTTTTTATTTATCTAGAAATACCTTCATTTTTGAAAGCTAATTTTGTCGGATAAAAGGGCTTTTTGTTGTTACTTTGTTTTTAATTTCAGTATTTGAATATGTTATACCACAGTCTTTAGCTTCCATTATTTCTGATAAGTTCATATTAGGGTTCCATCATCCATGACTATTTTTTTGCTTCTGCTTCTTTCAGCATTTTTTTTCATTTTCTGTATCTTTCAGTATTTTTGCTATGATGTGTACGGTTTGGATCTATTTGTATTTATTTTACTTGGAGTCCATTAAAGCTTCTTGGATGTGTAGATTGGTATATTCTTTATCAAGTTTGGAAAGCTGTCATCCATTCTTTCTTTTAATATATTTTTTTCTTCATTCTCTCTTCCCTCTCCTTCTGGTACTCACACTGTGTGTATTTTGGTGTGCTTAATGGTGTTGCACATTTCTCTGATGCTATGGGTCTTTTTCTCAATGTTTTCACTCAGTTATTAAGATTGTATAATCTCAATTGATCTGTCTTCACATTTACTGATTCTTCTGCCAGTATGATTCTATGTTATTGAATTATCACTCATTATTATACGTGTCACCTCTAGAATTTCTATCGGTTTCTTTTCATTGTAATTTATTTTTCTTTGGTGTTATTCTGCATTTTATAAGATATTGTAATTATAACTTCTTTTCTATGTTTAAGCATGTACTTTTTTAGTTTTTTGAACATACATTCAAGTTTCATTATTTGTATTAATATATTCTACAAAGTTGCTGGAGTAAAAATTCTGAAACACTGATCCTATGGGAAATCCATAGGTTCTTGTGAGTCTCTGGTCATAACCAGTCATTACATAAACTTGTTTTATGTGTGCTGTTGTATAAAGACACCTTATTTAATACATATGTTTAATTTGTTTACATTGAACTCACAGCCAATGGCACTATAATCCATGCCTAAAGACAACTTATCTATCATATGTATTTTCTTTATGGAAAATGTCACAGCCTTTTTTGTGCTTAGGAACACTAGGCAGCAATTCAGCTCTATTCTGGGAGACCTTTTAAACAACAAAATCACCAATGAAAATCCCAAAAAGTGTTTAAAAGTGTTTAAATTGTGCACCAAAATACACTATGAGAAAACATGTTTACAATATGAGAGTTGAAAGAGGAAGACAAAGTGTATCCCTGGGAACATATATGCATGTCAGGTGAATCAAATTTTTTGCCACTCTGCACATGTCTATAAATGACCACAAGGTTGCCATAAATATTTTTTTTAGAAGTTACACGTAAATGATAATAAATTGGCAAGTTTACAAATATGGAATTCATAATTAATGAGAATTAATTATTCAAAATGGCCACTTTGAAGTCTTCGTTAAATTTAACATCTGCATGTTTTTTTCACAAGCAGTTGTTATCTTTTTTTTCTTTTCATGGGTCACATTTTCTTCTTTGCATGTCTCACAATGTTTCGTTTAAAATCTGAAATATTAGATAACATACTGTTGAAAATCTAGATAGTAATTCCCCCTCCCCTCTCTTGGGTATGTCATTACTGTTGCTTGCTTATTTATTTGTTTAGTTGCTTTGCTATATTATTTTAATGAAGTCTATTTCTCCTGTAGTGTGAAACTTCTGATGTTTCTCCTCAGAGGGTATAGCCTTAGGCATGTGCACAGCCATGAAGGGATGATAGTGGTTTCGGTTATCACTTTCCATCATTTTCTTAAACTTTCTGCCTAGTTTGGTGTCACACCCAGCTGTTATGCTCCACTAATTGCCATCTGATTTCTCAATAGGCTTCAACTATACCCTGGGACATAAATTGCTCTACTGTCTCATCCAATTAAACAAGAGGCAAGAGTCGTTCTTCAGGTTTGTCTTTGAGGATGTTTTAACTTTAGGAGGACCCTTCTTTGCTGTAACATTCTTTTCTTCTCTCTAGTAAATGATGTTGCCTATGTTTTAACCTGCTCTCACAGAGCTACCAGTTTCCTCTTAATTGCTTACCACCTAAACCATCACTATTTTTCAGAGTGCCCATAGGTTTTTATGTCCTCAAACTGTGTTAAAAGTGAAGTGAATTCCTTTGGAAAGTACTTTTTCACTCTTGTTCTAATGGCCTGCCTCTCCCCCTGGGTAAAATCTGTGAGCCACTGCTCCAGGTGTTGGGCAGAGGCAGTAGACTTTCTTCATTTTGGATTACCTCTCCTGGTGTGGAACCTCTGCCCTATGAGTGACCTAGGGTGAAGGCAAGAGAGGCCTTTGTATTCTCAGCCTGCCACATCCATGATAGAGACCCCCACCCCATTAGTGGAGGCTAGATGAAGAAAATAAGTCCACAATCTCTCACCAGGAATTTAACCTCTGCAATTTAGAGTTAAATAAGATAAGAATGGTGGCATCCTTTCCATCTCAGTGAGACACTGTATTCCTTGTTTTGAAGCTGAGGAGAAATATTTCTCCTCCTAGTCACACCTGCACAAATAGGAGCTTACAAGATGAGCTGGAGGAGAATGAGAGAATAGGCCATGTCTTAAGCACTGCAGACTCACTGTTCTCACTGAGAGTTAGTAATTTTTTTACTTGAATTAGTGTTCATTTACTATCTGCTCTTAGGATAATTTTCAAAGGCTTTAATTTGTTGTTGCTTTTTTAAACTTTTTTCACAGTTAGGATTTTTTAATGAAAAAATATATTCACCAAACACCTCACAATAAATGAATAATTTTTAATGATTTTGCTTAGTATTACATTCCTACCTCAAGTGATATAAACATTACAAAATTTTATAAATAGATTCTATTATTTCAAATAGATCACATCCTGTTGAATTAATATAATGAATATACAGGCAATTGTAAGAAAAGATGTAAAGCAATATAAAAATTAAAGAGCTTACTAGGGTCACTGATACTCAATTTTATATCATGATCTTTAACAAAACTTAATCAAGACCTTATTTTTAATATCCCTAGTTCAACAAGACTGCAAAACCTCATAACTATTCTTACTCTATTCTCCTCCTTCACAGATTTAACTAACTCTGTCCAGGTAGTCATCTTTCTTATTGCAGTGAGAATACACTTGGCTTTGGCATATCAACAGTTTGTTTTGGTGGTGCATTCTGGGAGCTATCATTTAATGGCTTTGCAGTGCTACCAAGATCCAACTGAGACTCCCTTACTACCATAGCCCAAGACCCTTAGCTTGGTAATAATTTTCTTCTCTGAGCCTTCTTGATGCTGTCACTTGGGAATTATTTTAACAGGTGCAATTAAGAAATCTTGCATTGAGTTAAGTCACTAAAACAATTACTTTTACTGAACTCCTCAAATACTGCATTTACTTAGTTTCCTAAGAATACAGAAGCAAAATGAAGAAAGATTTAATTGTATGATCAGAGTTTTAAAACTTTTATTCTTGGTGGAATTCTTTTTTAACTACCAACAACACTACCTTTACTCATTCTCTTGCTTTGTCATTATTCGTTCTATGTCTAGAAGAGGAATACTTCTAGGGAAGAGGAAAGGGATAGGTCCATTTCCTCTATGGTCTATGGAAAACAGTGTGTAGATTCCTAAAATAACTAGAAATTGACCTGCCCTATGACCTAGCAATCCCCCTTCTGGGAATGTACCTGAAGGAACTTAAATCACTCTACAAAAATGATATCTGCACATGCATGTTTGTTGCAGCACTATTCACAATGGTAAAAACATGGAACCAATCATGCTGCCCATCAAAACTGGAGTGGATTTAAAAAATGTGTTACGTATACACGGTGAAATATTATGCAGCCATAAAGAAGGACAAAATTATGAACTTCCCAGCAACTTGGATGGTTTTAGAGTCTATAATATTCAGTGATCTATCACAGAAACAAAAAAATGAGTACCACATGTTCTCACTCATAAGGAGATCCTGAACATTTATGATAATACTATGAGAAAGGACTTGGAAGTAACTGGAAACTGCCAGAGGAAGATGGGGAGGCACATAACATCAATAAAGATACCTGATCTCAAATCAGGCGAAGTGGGGACCAAAGGGAGGCCCAAACTCTACCTGTACAATGACTACTTGTATACCTAATCCTGATTGTACCCCACATCTTTAAAATAAAAATTAAATCAAAAAAAATAACTGTCATCAAACTTTTTTTTTAATAGTCTGTTTACTGTCTGGGTCTAAGCAGTCTTCTCTCCAAACCTTTGCCTGATGAACACTGAAAATGTATTGTGTTTACAGTTGGAGATCACCCATACATTAGACTGAAAAACCTGAGATATAAAATATACAACAAAACTTTATATCACTGTTTCAAAACAGTTTGTGTTAGTATAAATTTAATGCCATGCTCTCTCTAAGTTTAATTCCTTTTTCTTACATATGTTTATGCTATAATCCAAATTTTTATAATACTTTATTTTCTAAATGGAATAATTTAACTAAGGATAATTTTGAATTACAGTAACCAATGTAGAAACTTTGTATATGAGCAAAATTGTTTATTTAAGAGATTACTTGGAACAAAAAATAGAAAAATATAATAAGTGTCCAATGGTCTGTCTTTTCCACTGGTATAAAGAGCATCCAAAATAAATTCAGATTTTTAATTTTTTCTAAAAGAGATCCTTTGGCCAACTCAAAATACAAGTGTGAAAGATACATAAAGTTCTCTTTTAGGTTCACCTAATCATGACTCAAAATTAACAATTTTAATTTATTATTCCTCTTTTCCATTCACCATTTCCTTTGTCCCTATCTCTCCCTCTGATCTGCTCCCTTTTTCTCCAGGCCAATGGGAAAATCCCCAAAGCTCAATTACCTTTAAAATAAATACTCTTTTAGAACAAAAAAACCTTCTTTTGTGTGGTTTTAAGTACTGGTCTTTCTTTTAAGTAGAGAACCATTGTCAAAGACTTTGAAAAGCTTAGACAAAATAGAAAAAAAATTGCAGAGGAATTTGGAATTATTTTTGGCATATATAATCCAGGAATCTAAGCTATATACCAACTTATTCGTATAATGGTGACAACCTCATGTGAAAAAAAAAGTAAATCACAGAATGGGAATGCCCCTAAGTATGCCTTTAAGACCTCCAGATTGTATGGGGAGAGAAGTTTAGAAAAGTAGTTTTGTCACCAAGAAAATGCATGTTGAAATTTAATACCAAATATGCAGTATTGGAAGATGGGATCTAGTGGCAAGTGTTTGGATCATGGAAAGAATCCCTCATACATGACTTGGTGCCATTCTGGTTGTAGTAAATGTATTCTCACTCTCATAAGAATGAATTAGTTCAAAAAAGTCTGAGTTACCTGGTTTTACTCTTACTTCCTCCCTTATCATGTTATCTATTGGCATATACCAGTTACCCTCTGCTTTTCATTAGGAATAGAAGCAAACTGAGATGAGCTCAGATGCAGCTACAAAATTCTGCATTTTTCAGCTACTAGAATTGTGAACCAAATAAAACTCTTTTTTTTGTAAATTACCTAGTCTTAAATATTCTGTTATAGCAACATAAAATGGCCTAAAACAGTAGCCCATCCTTAAAGTTTATCTTATGAAAATAGAATGGTCTCTGATTCAGTCTTGTGAGGAAATAAAGAATTAGTGCATTGGAAAATCAAAGGTAGCCATCTTAACACCTTTACATAATCAGAATAAACCCTGAAGCATACATGTCCTTTGTCTCACTTCATATTTTGCAAAGGGTATTAGCAGAGATCTGGAAAGAATTTAAATTCAGCCGGTGGCTCACTCAGTAATCCCGTGCCTTTGGAAGGCTGAGGTGAGTGGATTACCTGAGCCCGCGGGTTCAAGACCCGCCTGGGCAGCGAGACCTCATCTCTAAAATAAATTTAAAAATCAGCTGGGCGTGGTAGCGCATGCCTGTAATTCCAGCTACTTGGAAGGCTGAGGCGGAAGGATCGCCGGAGTCCAGCAGGTCGAGGCTGTGGTGACCAGGAGCGGCCACTGCACTCCAGTCTGGGCGACAGAGTGAGACTCCAACTCAAAAAAAAAAAAAAAAAGAATTTAAATGCAAGCAAAATCTAGACGGGAAAAGAGCCTTGTTTATACAACAACAGCATCTCTCCTAACAATTTCAAATACCCTTAAAATAGAGGTAATGTAATACTCAAAATAAAGTGGTGGCCTTATGGAAAAAAAGATGTTTTCACTTCAGTCATAACATACTGGAAGAAGTAGTCTTTTAAAAAATGTATTTGTAAAACTCTCCACTAAAATACATTGAAAAAAATGTTGCAAAAGATCTAAGGGAAAAATATACTGTGCATAATTACCCAAAGTATTTCAAAGAGAAAAAAAAACAAACAAAATTCCTTGTTTTTCCACTAAAACTCATAAGAAGATAGTTCTCAAAATTAAAGCCCAGCCTGAAATAAACTTTATCTTGATGCCAATACTATATAACATGAGTCTTAAGTCTACCACTGTTATACAACATCTCTTTCAGAGTCAATAAACTGTTCAGGTGGTAGGAACATTAAATAATTCAGACACCTCCCCATGCTCCAGCCCATAATTATCACCCTCAGATCTTTAGTCAAAGAGCAGTATTTTTTCCTATGTCATACCTCATTCCATAGCTCAATAAAAAGAGATTTACTATGCTTTGAAACTTGCTAAGCAAACTATTCTTCTGATGATCACTTTCTCAAAATCCTTGAGATCATCCCTATTTATAAAAAGATCAGAGCTAATGCAGGCATTGCTTTACTGCTACCTTTGTGTCTAAACCAAGTTAAGAGGAAGATTTAATTGAGGTGTTAGACTATTTTGTGTACTAAAATACAGGGGAAAAGTTCATTGACATTGATCTTGGCAATGTTTTTTTGAATACAGCATAGAAGCACTGACAAAATCAAAAATAAACAAGTGGGACAACAAAGAAAACAATCAACAGAGTAAAGAAGCAGTCTAAATAATTGAAGAAAACATATAAAAGCCATATATCTGATAAGGAGTTAACATCCAAACTATATTTTAAAAACTCATACAACTAAATAGCCACAACCCATATAACTCAATAAGAAAATGGGCAAGGAGTTAAATAGACATTTTTCAAAAAGATATATTAATGGCCAGCAAATATATGAAAAAGTACTCAACATCACTATGCAAAATTAAAATCACAATGAGATATCACCTCACGAATTTTAGGATGACTGTTACCAAAAAGACAAGAAATAACAAGTGGTGATAAGAGTGTGGAGAAAAGAGACCCTTGCTTATTAGTGAGAATGTAAATTGGTACAGCCATTATGGAAAATGGTAGAGTTCCTCAAAAAATTAAAACTAAACCTATTATACAATCCAGCAATCTTACTTCTGAGTATATATCCATAGAAAATAAAATCAGTATCTAGAAAAGATATTGCCCAATGTCCATTACAATATTATTCACAAGAGCCAATATATACAAACAACCTGTTTGTGGATGGATAAGTGGATAAAGAGCATTTGGTTTATATGTGTATACAACGGAATAGTTCTGAGTCATAAAAAAGGGAATCCTGTAGCTTGGGACAACATGGATAAACTTGAAGGGCATTATGCTAAATGAAATAAGACAAATACAGAAAGAAAAACACTGTGTGATCGTACTTATATGTGGAATCTAAAAAAAGTTGATTTCATGAGAGTAGAGAGTAGAATAGTAGTTGCCAGGGGCTGGGAGTTGGGGACTAGGGAGATGTTGGTCAAAGGGTATAGATTTTTAGTTATAATATGAATGGTTCTAGAGATTGTGTACAATGTGGTGACTATAATTAATAATGTTGTATTCTTTACTCGGCATTTGATAAGTGAAAAGACCTTAAATATCAACCCCCTCCCCCAACACACACAATAGTAATTGAATGTCTTATTTATTAGGTTGTGGTAGTGATCACACAATGTATACGTATGTCAAATCATCACATTGTACACATTGAATATGTAAAAAGTTATTTTGCTTGAGTTTTTAGACAGTCAGAATTAAATATCACTTTAATCACCAGAAAAAGTAAGAAAGGAAAAAGAAAATCTAGCAACTCATAGACTATTAGATCTTGAAAGCTCTCTCAGACAATAGCTACTTAGTTCTCATTTTACAGAGAAAAAGAGTGGTTTGATGCAACTCAGGCAATATAAAATTTTCCCTGCTTCAGTAATATATAGACATTGAACCCCAATTTGAAATAAAAACCCAGCAGTTTTGTAACAGTGTGATGTAAATGTAAATCAAGAGGCTAATTATACTATGTTCCATTGTGAAAGAAATGAAGAATAATACCAGAAAAAAACAAAAGCATTTTATTCCATGAGAAGTTGAAAATAATGTCAATATGGGAGGTGGGTAGAACTGCATAGGAAGGAATAGATGAATAATATCTTAGCAGTAGAATCAGCAGGACGACTTTTACTCTTTTGTTTAAATGTTTGTGACCCTCCAAAATTAGTGTGCTGGAATCTAATACCCGATGTGATATTACTGAGAGGTGATTAAATCTTGTACATCCTGTCCTCATGAATAAGATTAGTGCTCTTATAAAAGAGTTTGAAAGGAGTGCCCTAGTCCCTTTTTGCCCCTTTAGTCACGTGAGGACACCGTGAGAAAGTGCTGTCTGTGAAAAATAGATGTCTTGATTTTGGACTTTTCAAGTTCCAAAAGTGTAAGAAGTGATTCTGTTGGTTATGAATTACCTAGTCTAAGGTAATTTTTTATAGCAGCAGGAACAGATTAAGACTCTCACTTCTCTGACTATTCAGTTTTTTTAACCTAAATTTAACTTGTATCTTCCTGAAACCACTCCTGTATATATATCATTATATTATAATAGATGATCATGACTCCTGGTACACAATTACTACCTCAAAACACTTACTGAAATAATAAATTCTATTATGTCCCTGGTTCCCAAATCCAAGGTCCATGTCTAAGGAGCCCTACTACCATCTTTCCCACTTTCTTTCTCCCCTTTAGTCTTTCTAAAAAATACTTTAAGTAGAATCTTTCCCTCTGATTTTAAATCAGGCAATATCTGGTTTTGTTTCTTTGCATGCAGCCATTCACTTGCCATAAATCAAAACTATTCTTGGAAATAATACAAGTTTAAAAATACAAAGTTTAAAAATATAAGTTTAAAAATACAAGTTGAAAAACATACAATTTCAAAAAATATACAATACAAGTTAAAATATACAATTTGATACTTTTTTTAACTTGGTAAAAATATTAAAATAAAATCATGCATATACATACATTCAACATAAAGTCAACTCATTTTATGTATTAATTTTACCCTTACTGACAATACTACTTTAATCAATACATATGCATATGCATGATTTTATTTTAATATTTTTACCAAGTTAATATTTAATATATACCAATATTTAATATATCCAAACTTCTATTACTCTTGTAAGTACACATAACCTTACAAGAGTAATAGAAGTTTGGAAATATATTTTTCTAAAGTGATACAAATCCTTATGTATAAATACTTTTCATTTATGTCATAAAATTAAAGATAAAGATTATAAAACTCAGTCTTGATTGTCATTTAACCAACTGAAAAAGATTATATTCTTTGGGACTTTGATTCAAAGGAATATTAGTAGTGTGACATCTTAAATGCAATACCTTCCCTCAAAAAAGTGGACGAAACAAAGGCTTTGTGTTAAAGATAGAAAGCATTAAACAGACTGTTAGAAGTTTTAGGATTGGGTCTTAACTTAAAATCTCTAAATGTGTGAACTCAGGTAAGGTTGTCTTTTATTGTTTGTTTGTTTGTTTGTTTAACCTCATTTGGGCTTAGTTTCAGGTTCCAAAATATTGGGTGGTTGAACTAGATAGTCTATATGGATACTTTTACTTCTGTAATACAATGAATAGCTATAAATATTTAATTTCAGTTTCTGAGTCATCTGTAAAAATAGTTTCAAAAACAAGCATTGCAGCAGGAAACATTTCTCTACCATAGCAACTACCAGGATCATGTTACTTTGTGACATGACAGAGCTAGAAATTTGCAGCACAGATAAAAGATGCTTATTATCTTACTACTGTCTACCATCACAAATACAGGAAGATGGCATTCCTGAATTAGACATAGTAAAATAAAATTCTTATAAACAAAGGGGAGGAAACCATAGGATTCTTTTGTTCTACCTTACCACAGACATCTGCTTCAGCCAGTCAACAAGCATAGATTCTATGCATAATGGATATTTTTTAAGTCTTGGATATGCAAAGATCAGTAGGAAATGTTCATTACTTTTGAAGATCTCACAGTTATATAAGGAGAGAAAAATGTGAATTCAGCTATTTAGAATACAAGAAAATGTTTTAAATATTATCATAAAATTAAAACACAGCTTATAGAAATGCTAAAGTATACAACAAAATATCCCTACCTTGTATACAAGGGAGTAACAATCAAGGGCAAATCGTCTTGTTTTGACTCCAAACATACAAGACACTTTCCTTATTTATGCCCTCTAAATATGCTGTACTAAAATTTGTCCTATTCCCAAATATACCCTGCCCTTTCATAACTCTGTGCAATTACATATCAGTTTTTCTGTTTTAAAAGTCACTGTCCACCCCACTCTTGACAAACTAAAATCCACCCATCAAAAAACAGAAACACATTCTGATTTTCGTAGGCAGTAACATACCCACTCTTTCTTCTTTCTTCATAAATAACCCTATTAAAACATTTGCCAAATTGCATTACAAATTGTTAACAGATATGTCTCAAGTACCTCCAGCAAAAAATTATAATAAAAGGTATCAACTTTGCAAACCACCAGAGTTATAAAGTCAACTCATTTTATGTATTAATTTTACCCTTACTGACAATACTACTTTAATCAATACTACAGTATTTTGACATTTTTGCAATAAATGCATTTATATAAGTACTTAAGTATCCTTTGTGAAATGAATCAGAGTATATATCAATCTTAAAATATGAAAAAATGTTCTTTTGACTCATAGAGCATTTGTATTTTATTATTCCAAGAATATAGATACATGTCTAGCATGTATTCAGTTTTCTATACTGAATGAAGAAATGCATAAACTGAATGCAAATTTGTAAGTAAAATTAAAATTAGTGTAACCAAGAAAAGAATTATGGAGAATGACATATTTGAGCCAGAAGCTAAAGTCTGGGTAGGTTTTTGGCAGGCCTGTGAGAGGAAAAGGAGGGCAATCTAGGTAAAGGAGACAGCCTGAGAAAATGGGTAGGTTGTGATTATGAAAAGCTGAGCCTGATATGAAAACAACAAAGGACCCCTGGTGCAGTGAAATGGGAAATCAAGCTTTAAAAAGAATCTGTGAGACACCTTAAATGCCATACTAAAGAACTGACACTAGATTCTGTTGACAATTGGAAATCCTAAAAGATTTATAAAGAAGTGAGTATGCTATGATGATACACATATTTTTTTAATACCACTTCAAAGAGAATGAAAATTGACTTTGAGAAGGGCATGAATGGAAGCCCAGGGCTCAGCTTGAAAGTTATCGTAATAATTGTGGAAAGAAATCATGATAGCCTGTACTCAGACAATATCAATGGGTTGGAGAAAATGTATACAAATCATAACTTATATATGATTTGGTAATTTCATTTAATGACGGAGGGGGTGATGGAGGAGTCAATGGTGATTATATGGCATTTTTTAACTTTTTATTTGGAAATAATTGTTGATTCACATGAAGCTGCAAAGAGACTACAGTAGTACAGAGGGTTCCTGTACAACCTTCACACAATTTCCCCAATGGTTATATTTTACATTACAATACAGTATTAAAACCAGAATGACCATTTGTGTGAAGTGTGAACACACTACTTTGCCATTTTATCACATGTGTAGCTTCATGTAATGTCCATCATGACATTAAGATACAGAAATATTCAATCACCACAAAAATCTCCCTCATGCTGCCCCTTGATAGTCACAATCACTCCCTTGGCTCTCACCATTTCCAATCCCTGGCAACCACTATGTTTTCCCATCTTCATAATTTTGTCATTTTAAAATGTTATATAAATGGAGTCATTCAGTATGAGATCACTGTGATTTTTAACAACTGGGTATCCAACAATTAAATTTTGACTTTTATTTAACCTGGAGTTTGTGTCAGATGTCACAAGCTAAAGAATTCAATCTAACAAGACTTCTCTCACTTCAGATGCCGGCTACAAATGGGTTGCCCAGATGACCCATACTTCCACTCAGTAGACTACAAATATGGAGGATCTTATATTTCCCCTTAGATTCAATAATTTGTTAGATCAACTCATAGAACTCAGGAAAACATTTTACTTATGTTTACCAGTTTATTATAAAGAATATAAAGAATGCAACTCAAAAATAGGCAAATGGAAGAGATGCATAGGGGAATATGAGAGGGTAGAGGACAGAAATTCAGTATTACCCTACCAGCACTTTTATGTGTTCACCAACTCAGAAGCTCTTTGAATCTCATTGTTCAAGAGTTTTTATAGAATTTATTGTTCAAAGGTTTTTATAAAGCTCAACCTTCAGTTTCCCCTTATCTCCCTGGAGATTTGTGGGTGAAGTTGAAAATTTGCTTGTTTTTTTCTGGTGACTAGCTCCATCCTGTGCCTATCCAGGGGCCCCACTCTAAGTCACCTCTTTCTTATACTAAACTAAGGCATGAATGAAAGCGGCTCATTATGAATGGCAAAAGACACTCCTATCACATAGGAAATCCCAAGTTTTAGGAAATTTTTGCCAGGAATCTGTGACAAAAGCCAAATACTGCTTATAGTTTTATTATACCACAGATTTTTCCAGATCAGCCTTTTCTACTCAAAAGAGTGCATTTGTGATTCATCAAAGTTGTTGTATCAATATTTTTTTTCTTTTTCCTGATTGTATCCTATGATATGGATGTACCACAATGTGTTTAACCACACATCCACTAATGCATATATGGGTTGTTTCCACTTTGGGGCTATTATGAGTAATGCAGTTAGAAACATTTATCTACAGGTTTTTGTGTGGGCATTTTTAAAAAAGTTTCTCCAGGATAAATGCCTTGGAGCGTAGTTGCTGGATCACATAGTAATTATATGCTGATAGTCTCGAGAGAATGTAAGATGGCCACCATGGAGCAGTAGAGTAGTGCCTCTCTCACCTACTGAGGCAGAGTAGGGACCCAGTTGCCAATAGATGTAGACAACCTGAACAGATTTGAATGAGTGGCATTCCCTGCACCCAGCAAAGGTATCTTTGAAAACATAGAGACCAGAAAGTGATGATAGATGCTGGAATTTGGACACTCCATTCCCCACCATGCATCAGGTTCATAAAGGAACTGAGGCCCTACCCTGTGAATGAGAGATGATGAGTAATCTTGACATGCTTTGGGTCTGTTCTCAGACATACACAAGTCACTGGTCTCACACAAAGGAATCCTGGTTAGGGCACAGCAGTGGATAATAAGAGCCCAAGTGGAAACCTGTGCTCAGACAGGCAAGGGCATGACTTCTGTAAGTGGAGCCCAGTGGCTGTCTCCCAGCCAGGAAAGGTTGCCTGCAGATTGAACTCAGCTGGTGCCCACCACCAATAACTGGCAGCCAACCCCAAACCAGATCAGGAAGATTCACCTTCCAACCCCACCTGCCCACAGGACAGATCCTCCCCATGGCAGGAAACTTGCTCCCTTTCAAGTGCTGAATCCAGACTTGAACAGGGAGGAAATGACACAAAAAACACCCAAAGTTTTCCCAGTAGGAAAGCTTCTGGGGTGCAACCAAAGATAGTAGATGGGGTGGCCCATCTCCCCACTCATTCTCTACAGAGTACTTGCAACAGGGTCTGAAAACAAACCCAACTGGATTAACAGTGAGAGAGAATATCTGCAGCAGAGAGGCCTGTCACAGGGTAGAGGACGGAGTAGAAGTGAGTGCCTCTTTCATTCTCACTGAGTGACCCATATGGAATGATAGAAAGGGCCCTAGAACAGAGGGTCATTAACTAACTTCAGAGAAACAAAACCAAAGAGGAAAGAATAGAGAGGAAAGAGAGTCTTATCACACACAAGCAAGCTTCAGAGTCTTAAAGATACAGCACCCAAAAAGAAAGGTATTAGTGCACAAACAATGGAAGCCCCCCAGAATAACCTGCCTCAGATGACAGTCACAGAAATCAGAGATTAGAGGACTAAAATACATAAAGATAACCATGAGAAACTAGAATGAAAATCACCAAAGTTGTACAGGAAGTAAAAGTGGCATTGACCAATTTCTTTTTTTTTTGAGTTGGAGTCTCACTCTGTCGCCCAGACTGGAGTGCAGTGGCCACTCCTGGCCACCACAGCCC
>NW_007253199.1:178563-184050 GCF_000164805.1 Carlito syrichta
TGGGAGGGCTGGGGCGGAAGGATCGCGGGAGCCCGGCGGGTCAAGGCTGCGGGGGCCGGGAACAGCCACTGCACTCCAGTCTGGGTGACAGAGTGAGACTCCAACTCAAAAAAAAAAAAAAAAACACAGTAGAAAGCACAAGGAGCAGGATGAATCAGGAAGAGGAAAGTATATCAGAGCTGGAAGATCAAAATGAAAAACTAACCCAGTCTGTCAAAAACATAGAAAAAAGGCTCAAAAAGAATGAGCAAAGCCTCAGAGACAGGTGGGACTATGGCAAGAAGCCAAATTTATCCCTTGTTGGTATCCCTGAAGCAGAAAGGGAAATTGAGAATGGCAAGAAATAAGCATTCCATGAGGTAATCTAAGAAACTTTCCACATCTCACTTGAGAGGTGATCATTCAAACACAAGAGATTTACAGAACCGCCACAAGGTATCACATGAGAAGACTATCCCCCAAGACATATAGTAATCTGCTCCCACAAAGTAAGCATGAAAGAAAAATATCTTAAAGGTAGCAAGAGAGAAATGTTAGATTACCTATTGGGGAAGACCCATCAGAACTGCTCCAGTCTTATCTGCAGAAACACTACTAGCCAGAAGGGATAGGAATCCCATTTTTGACATTCTTAAAGATAAGCAATTCCAGCTAGGAATTTCCTACCCTGCCAAGCTAAACTTCATCAGTGATGAATAATTAAAAATTTCCCCACACAAACAATTCCCAAGAGAAGATGCTACCTTCAGACCAACCCTTCAGAAGATGCTTAAGAAGGTGTTGAATGGGGGGAGGGGGGAACAGTTATACCCATCACAAAAGTACGGGGAAGCAGAATTAACAGAGCACTCACAAAAATGAAAATACACACACACACATGCACGCACACACACACACACGTGCAAAAAGGAAGCAAAACAAACCTCTAGGAGCATTTGACAGGGAAAAACTCTCACAATTCAATAATTAATTTGAATGTGAGTGGACTGAATATGCCACTGAAGAGGCAAAGAGTGGCAAACTGAATAAAGAAGCACAATCCAACAGTCTGCTGCCTCTAGGAAACTCATCTCACTCCAAACGATAAACACAGACAGGCTCAAGGTTAAAGGAAGAACACTATATATTAATAAAAGACTCAATCCACCAGCAATAAATATTCATTTTCAGTGTATATGTACCCAACACGAGCACCAGGCTTTATAAAGCAACTACTAAGTAAACTAAGAAAGGACATTGACACTCACACAATCATGGTTAGATAGCTAAATACCCCTACCAACAGCCCTAGACAGATCAACAAGGCAAATCCATCAAGGAGATCTGGAACCCTAACTCAACACTTTATCAAATAGACATTTTCAGAACACTCTTCCCGACATCTACAGAATATACATTCTGCTCATCACAAAATGGAAAATACTCCAAGATTGGTCATATTCTTGGACATAAATCAAGTGTGAACAAATTTCAAAAGATTGAAATAATATCATGCATCTTCTCAGATCACAGTAGAATATAAATAAATACAACCAACAAGTTTCCCCCAAAACACACAAAGGCATAGACACTAAACAACACACCACTAAACAACTTCAGGGTCAATGAAGAAATGAAGAAAGAAATAAAAAGATTCCCAAAAACAAAGACACATCTTATCAAAATCTCTGGGATGTCATGAAGCAGTGTTAAGAAAAATTTATAGCATTGAAAGCATACATCAAGAAAAAAGAAAGATCACAAGTAAACAGCCTAGCATCATAGCTAAGGGAGCTGGAAAGAAAAAATCATCTAAATATGAACTTCAGCAGAAAAATTCAAAGCACTAAGATAAAGTCACAATTTCAGGATATAGAAGCCAAAAGTGTCATGGAAAGGATCAATGAGACAAAAAGCTGGTCCTTTGAAAAGATAAATAAGATTGACAGACCCTGTCAGATTGACTATAAAAAAGAAAGTTCAAATAAACACAATTGGAAATGAAAAAGAAGTCAGGGGACTTCTGGCAAGATGGCAATGGGGCAACCTGGTCTATGAAACCCTCTGCAAAGGAGAACTGCAGTGGGTCTCTGACTCTCTCCCTGGGGGCTGCAGACCCCAACATTGCAGCCTGCTCTTCACATGGAACTCGGCCGGTGCCACCACTGGGGCATCGCAGCAGTCTGGACAACCACTGCAGCGTAGACACAGCAGCCGGGGGCACCACTGCGGCCTTCATGGCGGCCATAGCACATCGTGCCACCCATGCCTAAGGCGATCCACGACTTCAGTCCCTGAAGCCCCTGCAGAGACGATCTGCTGGGATCACTGCCACTTCTCCTGTGACTGTGACATCCTGCCTGCCGTGGGTTTCCTCCCATGTGCCCAGTGGCAGGCTTTCATCTCCAGCATCTGCCAGTTCCTATCTAGCCCCAACCCCTCTGGGGCGAGCAGCTGAGATAACACCATCTGCTGGCGATTCAAGGTAGCAACACCGAAACGGGAGAAAGAAGCTTGAAAAACAGACATAGGCCAGAGTGGTGAATGGAGGGTGATCTGAACTGTTCTTCACAGCAGACCAGGGACAACTGACCCTAACTACAAACTAATTTACCAGCTTGAAAAGAAAACTAGAAATCAGACCTGAAAGGTAATTGGACTTAAACGAAATGTCTCAGAGTGTGCTTCATTGATTCTGTTAGTTTAATGACTTAATTCTATTCCTACTGTATTGTTCCCTTTTTTCCTCTTCCTTTTCTTCTCTTTTCTTCTCTCTGTAAACCATACCTTTGTATAGAGGAACAGCACACCAATAAGGTGGTTGGTTAGCTTGTATGTTAGCATCATTGTATGTTTTATTTTTTTTTTATATGGGAGTTGGTTAGTCTATAGCTGTGGTCTATTGTTTTTATCTGTTTCAGTATAGGTCTCTCACTCCATTTGTTCGCACACTCATTTTCCCCCCCTTACTCCTGTATCTCTCCATCCCTCTTCAAACCACTGTCTGCTCCATTTGCTAACCACATTTTATTTCAGGGACTAAATCTACAGCCCCACTGCATGGACAGATTCCAAGGCAGTGGGAAGTGGGTTTCAGATTATCCATACACCTGTCAGCATATACCAGGACCTGCAGATAGATTTTGAATCACAGCTCCCCTCTTAAGTAAATCTCAAAACTGCAAAAAGGACCACCCCCAACCTACAGTGTGACTCCAGAACTGAACAAAGTAAGAGGGCATACATAAAGAATAGGAGATTGAACAAACAGAAGTAAAACCAATCCCTCTACCCCTGAATAACAGAATTAAAGAAGATGGTGACGTTGAGAGAAGGAAAAAGTAGGGAGGGGGAAAAAACTGCACAAATGAAGAAAAACCAAAAGAAGAATATAGGTCTCACACAGATCACTGGGAGATCAGACACTGAGAAAAGAGATTCTGGAACACAAACAATGAAGAGGCCCCAGAATGACTGGTCACATGCAACAAACCCAGACATCAAGACATTAATAGAGAGAATAAAAAAAATTGAGGAGAGAAAGATGAAAATAGGAAGAAGATGATGTCAGAAATAACAGCAGTGAAGAATACTGTGATGGAAATGAGTAACAAACTAGCAAGCATGGAAAGCAGAATTAGCCAAGCAGAAGAAAGAATCTCAGAGCTCAAAGACCAAAACATAGAACTAACCCAAACTGTCAAAAACATAGAAAAGAAGCTCAAAGACAGAACAAAACTTGCAAGAGATGAATGATCACTTTATGAGACCAAACCTAAGAGTAACTGGGCTTCCTGAGGCAGAGAGAGAAACAGAGGCAACAATGAAACAAACATTTCATGAAATCATTCAAGAAAAATTCCCTCATCTCATCAAAGATGAACAAATGCAAACATAAGAGATTCAGAGAACCCCTGCAAGACAACAAATGAGAAGATCAACTTGCAGACACATAATAATTCACCTAAACAAAGTAGCTGTAAAAGAAAAAATTCTAAAGGCAGCAAGAGAAAAAGGTCAGACTACCTACCAGGGAAGACCAATTAGAATAGCAACAGATTTATCTACACAAACCATTCAGGCTAGAAGAGCCTGGAGTCCTATCTTCAAAGTTCTAAAAGATAAGCAATTTCAACCAAGAATAAACTACCCAGCCAAACTAAGCTTCATTAATGAGGGAGAATTGAAATCTTTACCAGATATCCAATCCCTAAGAACCTACGCTGCCACCAGACCACCTGTAAAAGAAACACTTAAGAAAGTACTGAACACAGAAGAAAAAGAAAAAAGAACAACAACATTCTTCGCAAGAGTACAGGCAAAAGATTAAAAACACACATGAGCCAACTCCAAAACCCAAAGAAAGACAACAAATAAACAGGAACAACTCTGTAAGAACCTTATGACAGGGAACAACTCTTGCATTTCAATTATTAGCCTACATGTGAATGGACTAAATGCACCATTGAAAAGACATAGAGTGGCAAAATGGATAAAATATCATCAGGCAACAATCTGTTGCCTTCAAGAGACTCACATCACTAGAAAGGACACCCACAGACTCAAAGTAAGAGGACGGGAAACAAACTTTCAGGCGAACAGAATACAAAAGAAAGGAGGAGTAGCGATCTTAATTTCAGACAAAATACCCTTCAAGCTATTAAAAATCAAAAAAGATACAGAAGGCCACTACATAATGATAAAAGGCTCAATCCATCAACAAGAAATATATACCCTAAACATGTATGCACCCAGCATAGATGCACCAACTTTCATAAAGCAAATTCTAGGAAAACTAAAGAAAGATATTGACTCTAACACCATCATAACTGGGGACTTTAATACGCCACTCACAACCCTAGACAGATCATCAGGACAAAAAATCAGCAAGGAGATCTGGAACCTCAATGTGACTTTGGACCAAATGGACTTAATTGATACCTACAGAGCACTCCATCCAAAGACAACAGAATACACATTCTACTCATCACCACATGGAATGTATTCTAAGATCGATCACATAATTGGCCATAAATCAAGCATAAGCAAATTTTAAAAGACCTAAATTCTACCATACACCTTCTTGGACCACAGTGGAATAAAAATAAACATTGACACCAACAAAGTCTCCCCAAAACCCACAAAGACATGGACACTAAACAGCATGATGCTATACAACTCCTGGGTCAATGATGAAAAACAGAGTTCAAAAGATACCTGGAAACAAATGAAAATGAAGAAACATCTTACCAAAAACTCTGGGACGCTTTAAAAGCTGTAGTAAGAGGGGAATTTATATCTCTACAAACACACATGAAGAAAATGGAAGGAACACAAATTAACAGCCTAACAAGCCACCTAAGGAAGATATAAAAGGAGGACCACAAAAACCTTAATTTCAGCAGAAGAATCCAGATCAACTAAATAAAAACCCAAATCCAGGACATTGAGGACAAAAAGATAATACAAAAAAATCAATGAAACAAAAAGCTGGTTCTTCAAAAGGAT
>NW_007253199.1:184375-195614 GCF_000164805.1 Carlito syrichta
AAATGCAGAGAAAAAGCTTTTGATAAAATCCAGCACCCCTTCTTGATAAAAACCCTCAAACATCTAGGCATACAGGGAACATACCTCAAAATAGTAAAAGCCATCTACGAGAAACCCACAGCCAGCATACTCCTAAATGGACAAAAGTTGGAACCATTTCCCCTGAAAATTGGAACAAGACAAGAATGCACACTCTCACCCTTCCTGTTCATCATAGTATTAGAAGTCCTGGCATGAGCAGTCAGAGAAGAGAAGGCAATCAGGGGTATCCAAATAGGAAAAGAGGAAGTCAAGTTATCTCTCTTTGCAGATGATATGATTGTGTACCTTAAAACCCCAAGAGAATCTATCAAAAACCTCCTTACACTGATAAAGGCCTTTGCAAAGTCTCAGGATACAAAATAAATGTAAAAAAGACCATGACATTTCTTTACACCAATAATAAACAAACAGAAACCCAAATAAAAACCACAATTCCATTCAAAATAGCCTGACACAAAAATGAAATACCTTGGCATCTTCCTAACCAGAGATGTGAAAGACCTTTACAATGAAAACTACAAAACACTGCTGAAAGAAATAAAAGATGACACAAACAAGTGGAAAAATATCCTATGCTCATGGATTGGAAGAATCAACATTGTGAAGATGTCCATCTTACCTAAGGCAATCTACAAATTCAATGCAATACCCTTTAAATTAATAGCAGCATTCTTCTCAGACCTAGAAAAAAACAACACAGTAATTCATATGGAAACACAAACGACCAAGAATAGCCAGTACAATCCAAAGGAAAAAAAAAAAAAAAAAGCAGGTGGTATCACATTAGCAGACTTCAAACTTTACCATAAAGCTGCAATCATCAAAACACTTGGTATTTATATAGGAACAGGCATATAGGTCAATGGAATAGAATTTCGATTCCAGAAGCAAAACTTAAAATTTCTCAATCAACTCATCTTCAACAAAGCTTCCACCAACTACCACTGGGGAGAGGAGAACCTATTCAGTAAATGGTGCTGGGAAAACTGGCTGACCACTTGCAGAAGATTGAAACAGGACCCCTATCTATCCCCATGCACAAAGGTTAACTCCAAATGAATCAGAGACCTAAATGTAAAACCTAAAACGATAAGAACCTTAGAAAATGAAGGACATACCCTCATGGAAATCAGAACTGGCATCCAATTCCTGAACAAAACTGGAAACCCACAGGTCATAAGATAGAAGTTAGACAAGTGGGACTTTATTAAACTGAAAAGCTTCTGCAAAGGCAAAGAAACCATCAAGAGAGCAGGGAGACAGCCTACAGAATGGGAAAAATTATTTGCCAACACCAGGTCTGACAAAGGCTTAACATCTTGGATTTACAAGGAACTCAAACATGCTAAAAAGAAAAAAACAAACAACCCCATTATAAAATGGGCAAAAGATATGAACAGACACTTCACAAAGGAAGACATCCAAGCAGCCAACAGACACATGAAGAAATGTTCAACCTCACTAATCATCAGGGAAATGCAAATCAAAACCACACTGAGATACCCCCTACCTCCAGTCTGAGTGGCAATTATCAACAACTCAAAAAATAACAGCTGCTGGAGAGGGTATGGCAAAAAAGGAACAATTCTACACTGTTGGTGGGAGGTAAACTAGTGCAACCTCTGTGGAAAGCAGTGTGGCGATTCCTGAAAGCTCTAAATATCAACATCCCATATGACCCCACCATCTCCCTACTGGGAATATATCCTGAACAACACAAATCACTCTACAAAAAAGTTACCTGCACACATATGTTTATCACAGCATTGTTCACAATAGCAAGAACCTGGAAGCAACCATACTGCCCATCAAAAGAGGACAGATTAAAAAAATGTGGTACATATACACGATGGAATACTACACAGCCATAAAAAGGAACAAAATCATGAATTTCATAGCAACCTGGATGGAACTAGAGTCTATAATACTGAGTGACCTCTCACAGAAACAAAGATGTTCTCACTCATATAATGGACCTTTAACATCCATTGTAATACTATAAGAAAATGACTGACAGTAGTGGGAAACTATGAGGGTGGAGGGAGATGGGATTAATGGTAGCAAATATCTCTCTGGGAATGGGGAATCACCTCTTATCAACAGGGTACCTGAATGATACGTATTTGTATACCTAACCTTTAACTGTACCCCACAAAACCATAGTAAAAAATATTGATTAAAAAAAAGAAAAAGAACTCATAAGTAACCCTAAATTCATAAGTAACCCTCTCTCTCTGCTCCCCTCTTCCCCCCACTGTCTGCACCATTCTCTTCCCTCTGTTAACTGCATTTCATTTCAGGGAGTAAACCTACAACAACACTGCACAGACAGATTCCAACGCAGTGGGAAGTGGGTTTCAGATTATTCATACACCCGTCGGCAGAAACCAGGACCCGCAGATAGATTTTTAATCACAGCTCCCCCCTTAAGTAAATCTCAAAACTGCAAAAATGACCACTCAGCCTACAGTGTAACACCAGAATTGAACAAAGTAAGAGGACATACATAAAGAAGAATAGGAGTTTGAACAAACAAAAGTAAAAACAACCCCTCCACCCCTGAATAACAGAATTAAAGAAGACGGTCACATGGAGGGAAGGAAAAAGTAGGGAAGGGGGAAAAAAACTCCTCAAATGAAGAAAAACCAAAAGAAGAATATAGGTCTCACACAGACCCCTGGGTGGTCAGACACTGAGAAAACAGACTTCAGAACACAAGCAATGAAGAGCCCTCAGAATGACTGGTCACATGAAACAAACTCAGACATCAAGACAGTAATAGAGAGAATAAAAAAATTAAGGAGAGACAAGAGGAAAATAAGAAGGAGCTGATGTCAGAAATAACAACAGTAAAGAATACTGTAATGGAAATAAATAACAAACTAATAAGCATGGAAAGCAGAATTAGCCAAGCAGAAGAAAGAAATTCGAAGACCAAAACACCAAACTAATCCAAACTGTCAAAAACATAGAAAAGAAACTCAAAAAGACTGAACAAAACCTTCAAGAAATGAATGATTACTTCAAGAGACTGTACCTAAGAATAATTGGCCTTCCTGAGGCAGAGAGAGAAACAGAGGCTAAACTGGAACAAACATTTCATAAAATCATTCAAGAAAACGTCCCGCATCTCATCAAGGATGAAAAAATTCAAACACAAGAGATTCCGAGAAACCCTGCAAGACAACAAATGAGAAGACCAACTCCCAGACACATAATAATTTGCCTAAACAAAGTAGGAATAAAAGAAAAAATCCTAAAGGCAGCAAGAGAAAAAGATCAGGCTACCTATCAGGGAAGATCAATTAGAATAGCAGCAGGTTTATCTACAGAAACCCCCCAGGCTAGGAGAGCTCAGAGCCCTATCTTCAAAGTTCGAAAAGATAAACAATTTCAACCAAGAATAACCTACCCAGCCAAACTAAGCTTTATCAGTGAGGGAGAATTGAAATCTTTCCCAGATATCCAATCCCTAAGAACCTATGCTACCACCAGACCATCTCTACAAGAAACACTTAAGAAAGTATTGAACACAGAAGAAAAGGGAAAAAGCACAACATTCTTCACAAGAGTACAGGCAAAAGATTAAAAACACACATGTGTCAACTCCAAAACCCAAAGAAAGACAACAAATAAACAGGAACAACTCTGTAAGAACCTTATGACAGGGAACAACTCTTGCATTTCAATTATTAACCTAAATGTGAATGGACTAAATGCACCACTGAAAAGACATAGAATGGCAAAATGCATAAAATATCATCAGGCAACAATCTATTGCTTTCAAGAGACTCACTTCACTAGAAAGGACACTCACACACTCAAAGAGGATGGGAAACAAGTTTTCAGGTGAATGGAACACAAAAGAAAGGAGGAGTTGTGATCTTAATCTCAGACAAAATACACTTTAAGCTATCAAAAATAAAAAAAGATACAGAAGGCCACTACATAATGATAAAAGGTTCAATCCATAAACAAGAAATATCCATCCTAAACATATATGCACCCAACAGAGGAGCACCAAATTTCATAAAGCAGCTTCTAGGTAAACTAAAAAAAGATATCGACTCCAACACCGTCATAGCTGGGGACTTCAATACCCCACTCACAACCCTAGACAGATCATCAAGACAAAACATCAGCAACAAGATCCGAAACCTCAATGTCACTCTTGACCAAATGGACTTAATTGATACCTACAGAACACTCCATCCAAAGACCACAGAATATACATTCTACTCATCACCACATGGAATGTACTCTAAGATTGACCACATACTTGACCATAAATCAAGTATAACCAAATTTAAAAGGACTGAAATTTTACCATGTACCTTCTCGGACCACAGTGGAATAAAAATAAACATTAACACCAACGAGGTCCCCCCAAAACTCACAAAGACATGGGCACCAAACAGCATGATGCTAAACAACTCCTGGGTCAACAAGTAAATCAAAACAGAGATTAACAGCTACCTGGAAACAAATGAAAATGAAGAAATATCTTACGAAAATCTCTGGGACACCATAAAAGCTGTAGTAAGAGGGGAATTTATATCCCTACAAAGGCACATGAAGAAAATGGAAAGATCCCAAATTAACAGCCTAACAAGCCACCTAAAGAAACTGGAAAAGGAAGACCACCAAAACCCTAATTGCAGCAGAAGAACACAGATCACCAAAATAAAAACCCAAATCCAGGACATAGAAGACAAAAAATTCAATGAAACAAAAGCTGGGTCTTTGAAAGGATAAACAAGATCGATGGTCCCCTAGCTAGACTGACCAAGAAAAAGAGAGGAAAAGCCCAAATAAACACAATCAGAAACACAAAAGATGAAGTCACATCTGACCCTGAAGAAATATAAAAGATCATTAAAGACTACTATGTACACTTTTATGGAAACAAACTTGAAAACCTCAAGAAAATAGAAGACTTTATGACATCACCCAACCTGCCTAGGTTGAAACAAGAAGAAATTGAGACCTAAATAGACCAATAACAATCAAGGAAATTGACTACATAATAAGAAAACTACCTACAAAAAAAAGCCTGGGTCCAGATGGCTTTCCAGCAGAATTCTACAAGACATTTAAGGAGGAGCTGATACCAATCCCACTGAAGGTATTCCAGGCGATTGAGAAAGATAGAATTCTCTCCAAATCATTTTACGAAGCTAACATCACATTGATACCCAAGCCAGGTAAAGACCTAACAAAGAAAGAGAACTATAGGCCAATATCTTTGATGAACATCAATGCTAAAATTCTCAACAAGATCCTAGCAAACTGGATTCAACAACACATCTCAAAAATCATCCATCATGACCCAGTAGGCTTCATCCCTGTTATACAAGGCTGGTTCAACATTCGTAAAACCATAAATGTAATTAAATACATCAACAGATGTCAAAACAAAAACCACTTGATTATTTCATTAGATGCAGCAAAAGCTTTTGATAAAATCCAGCACACTTTCTTAATAAAAACCCTTGAACATCTAGGCATACAGGGAACATACCTCAAAATAGTAAAAGCCATCTATGAGAAACCCACAGCCAGCATACTCCTAAATGGACAAAAATTGGAGCCATTTCACTTGAAAACTGGAACCAGAAAAGGATGCCCACTCTCACCCCTCCTGTTCAATATAGTATTGGAAGTCCTGGCTAGAGCAATCAGACAAGAGAAGGTAATCAGGAGTATCCAAATAGGAAAAGAGGAAGTCAAGTTATCTCTCTTTGTAGATGACATGATCGTATACCTTGAAAACCCAAAAGAATCTGTCAAAAACCTCTTTACACTGATAAAGGACTTTGACAATGTCTTAGGATATAAAATAAATGTACAAAAGACAATTGCATGTCTTTACAGCAATAATAAACAAACAGAAACCCAAATAAAAAGCACAATTCCATTCACAATAGCCACAAAAAAAAATGAAATACCTTGGCATCTTCCTAACCAGAGACGTGAAAAATCTTTACAATGAAAACTACAAAACACTGCTCAAAGAAATCAAGGATGATACAAACAAGTGGAAAAATATCCCATGCTCATGGAATGGAAGAATCAACATTGTGAAGATGTTCATTTTACCTAAGGCAATCTACAAATTTAACACAATACCCATCAAATTACCAGCAACATTCTTCTCAGACCTAGAAAAAACAACACAGGAATTCATATGGAAACACAAACGACCAAGAATAGCCAGAACAATCCTCAGCAAAAAAAAAAATAAAGCAGACGGTATCACATTACCAGACTTCAAACTTTACTATAAAGCTACGATAATCAAAACAGCTTGGTGTTGGTACAAAAACAGGCATATAGACCAATGGAATAGAATTGAGATTCCAGAAGCAAAACCTCAATTTCTCAACCAACTCATCTTCGACAAAGCCTCTACCACCTAGCACTGGGAAGAGGAGAACCTATTCAGTAAATGGTGCTGGGAAAACTGGCTGACCACATGCAGAAGACTCACACAAGACCGCTATCTGTCCCCATACACAAAAATTAACTCTAAATGGATCAGAGACCTAAATGTAAAACCTCAAACCATAAGAACCTTAGAAAATGCAGAACACACCTTTATGGAAATTGGAACTGGCATCCAATTCCTGAACAAAACCTGAAACCCACAGGCCATAAGAGTTAAGATAGAAAAGTGGGACCTCATTAAACTGACAAGCTCTCCAAAGCCAAAGAAACCATCAAGAGAGCAGGCAGACAGCCCACGGATTGGGAAAAAGTATTTGCCAACTCCAGGTCCGACAAAAGCTTAACATCTTGGATCTACAAGGAACTCAAATGTACTGAAAAGAAAAAAACAAACAACCCCATTATAAAGTGGGCAAAAGTTATGAACAGACACTTCTCAAAGAAAGACATCCGAGCAGACAACAGACACATGAAGAAATATTCAACCTCACTAATCATCAGGGAGATGCAAATCAAAACCACACTGAGATACCACCTAACTCCAGTCAGAATGGCAATTATCAATAACTCAAAAAATAACAGTTGCTGGAGAGGGTGTGGTGAAAAGGGAACACTCTTACACTGTTGGTGAGAGTGCAAACTGGTGCAACCTCTGTGGAAAACAGTGTGGTGATTCTTAAAAGCTCTAAATATCAACCTTCCATATGACCCTGGAATCCCCCTACTGGGAATATACCCTGAAGGACTCAAGTCACTCTACCAAAAAGATACCTGCACACGTATGTTTACAGCAGCATTGTTCATATAAGCAAGAACCTGGAATCAACCATATGGTCCATCAAAAGAGGACCGGATTTTTAAAAGTGTGGTACATATACACAATGGAATAGTATGCAGCCATAAAAAAGAACAAAATCATGAACTTTGCAGCAACCTGGATGGAATTAGAATCAATAATACCGAGTGACCTCTCACAGAAACAAAGATCTGTGTATCACATATTCTCACTCATGTAGTGGACCTTGAACATCCACCATAATACTATAAAAAAAAGGACTGACAGTGGTGGGAAACTATGGGGGGGAAGAGAACGGAGGTGGGATTAACAGTAGTCAATATCTGTTGGGGACAGGGAGACACCCCTTATCAACAATGGTGCCTTAATGAAGCATATCTGTATACCTAATCCTTAACTGTACCCCACAATATCAAAATAAAAAATAATGATATCTTTAAAAATTCAAAAATTAAAAAAAATAAATAAATTCAAATGATTATTAGAGATTACTATGAACACCTGTATGAAAATAAAATAGAAAAATTAAAGGAAATGGATGACTTTATGATATCACACAACCTCCCAAGATCAAAACAAGAAGAAATTGAATCTCTAAACAGACCAATAACAATTCAGGTAATCGACTCAGTCATAAGATACCTCCCCACTAAATAAAAGCACTGAACCAGATGACTTCCCAGCTGAATTCTACAAGACATAAAATGAGGAACTGTTTCAATCTTACTGAAAGTATTTCAGGCAATTGAAAATGATGGAATTCTCTTTAACTTATTTTATGAAGCTAACATTATACTGATACCCAAACCTGACAAAGACCTAACAAAGAAAGAGAATTACAGGCCAACCTCCTTGATGAACATGGACAAAAAAATTCTCAACAAGATTCTAGCAAACAAAATTCAATGATGCATCTTAAGGATTATCCACCATGACCAAGTGGGCTTAATTCCTGCGATGCAGGACTGATTTAATAGTCACAAGACCTTAAACATTATACAGCATATTAACAGATGTAAAACCAAGAACCACGTGATTAATTAGACACAGAAAAAGCATTCAACAACATCCAGCATCCCTTCTTGCCCCCCCCCCCACAAAAAAGCTTTTGAGCACCTAGACATAAAAGTAACATTCCTCAAAATAGTAAGAGGCATCAGTGATAAACCCACAACCTGCATTTTACTCAATGAGCAGAAGCAGGAAACATTCCCCCTAAGAACAGAGACAAAACAAGGAGGGTCATTCTCACTCCTCCTGTTCAACATACTCCTGATAGTCCTAGCCAGAGCAATCTGGCAAGAGAAGGAATTCAGGGGTATCTAAATAGGAAAAGAGGAAGGTAAGCTATCCCTCTTTTCAGACAATATGATTCTATACCTGAAAAACCCTAAGGAGACTATCAAAAGCCTCCTCCCACTGATAAATGACTTTAGTAAAGTTTCAGGTTACCAAATCAATGTGCAAAAGACAATTGCATTTCTATACACCAGCAACAAGCAGGTGGAGAACCAAATAAAAAACAATCTCATTCACAATAGGCGTACATGCGCAGATACACACACACACACACAAATGAAATTCCTTGGCATTTAACTAACCAGAGAATTAAAAAACCTTTACAATGTGAACTACAAAACACTGCTGAAAGAAATCAAGGAGGACACAAACAAATGGGAAAATATCCCATGCTCATGAATTGGAAGAATCAATATTGTCAAGATGTCCATCCTACCCAAGTCAATCTACAGATTAAAGGATATACCAATCAAATTACCAACATCATTTTTCACAGACCTGAAAATGACAATACAGAAATTCATATGGAAACAAAAAGAGCATGAATAGCCAAAACAATCCTCAGCAAAAAACAAAGCAGGGGTTTTTTGAAATCCGTTTTCTTTCCCTTCAGCCTTCGAGAAATCAGCTGCTGAAAGGACCGGCCAAGCTGTCTTCCCACAGATAACTGGGAAGTCATCTTCAATTCTTTTCTCTGCTTTCCGGGGAGCTGATGCACAACCGAGAACACTAGTAGGACCTTGATGTACTGTCTCAGCTGTTGCCATTGCTTGGAAAGATTATGAGGCCAGAAAAGGCCTACCAAGAAGAGTGGAAGGAAGTCAGTAGCTCCTGCTAGATTTGAGGGGACCAAGACTGCAAACTGCTGAATAGACAGACTGTAAAGCAGAGGGAAAAGTGAACAAAACCAGAAGACCCTCATAAGGAAGAACAGGTCATTGCAGAAGAGAAATAAAAGCAACCCCACCTTCCCTCAAAAACAGAATTGAAGAGGGGGAGGGAAAGGGGTAAAGGGAGAAAAATCTACAGAAATGAAGAAAAACCAAAAGAAGAGTATGGGTCTCTCCCAGACGCCTGGGAGAGCAGACACTGAGAAAATTGACTTTGGAATACAAACAATGAAAAGTCCCCAGAATGAAGGGTCTCAAAATGCAAATGTAGATATCAAAACAATAATGGAGAGACTAAAAAGAATTGAGGAGACACAAGAAGAAACTAGGAACGAGCTGATATCTGAGATAACAGTAATAAAGAATACTGTGAATGAAATAAATAACAAATTGATAAGCATGGAAAGCAGAATTACCCAAGCAGAAGAAAGAATCTCAGAGCTTGAGGACCAAAATATAGAAATAACCCAAACTCTTAAAAACATAGAAAATAAGCTAAAAAAGACAGAACAAAACCTTCAAGAGATGAGTGACTACCTCAAGAGGCCTAACCTAAGAATAATCGGACTCCCTGAGGCACAAAGAGAAACAGAGACCACATTGGAACAAACTTTCCACGAGATCATTCAAGAAAATTTCCCTCATCTAATCAGTGATACAAAAATTCAAACACAAGAGATTCAGAGAACCCCCGCAAGACAACAAATGAGAAGATCAGCTCCTAGACACATAATAATTCGCCTAAATAAAGTAGCACAAAAGAAAAAATCTAAAGGCAGCAAGAGAAAAAGGCCAGATCACCCACCATGGAAGACCAATCAGAATAGCAGCAGATTTATCTGCAGAAACCCTGCAGGCTAGGAGAGCTTGGAGCCCTATCTTCAAAGTCCTAAAGGATAAACAATTTCAACCAAGAATAACCTACCCAGCCAAGCTAAGCTTCATCAGTGAGGGAGAATTAAAATCTTTCCCAGATATCCAATCCCTAAGAACTTATGCAGCCACAAAACCATCTCTACATGAAACACTTAAGAAAGTACTAAACACAGAAGAAAAGGAAAAAAGAACAACGTTCTTCACAAGAGTACAGGGAAAAGAATAAAATATACACGAACCAACCCCAAAAGCAAAAGAAAGACAAAAAAGAAAAAAAAAAAGAAAAAACCAAGTGGAAGAACAATAACTCAATAAGAACTCCATGATAGGGATGAACTCTCACATTTCAATAATTAGTCTGAATGTGAATGGACTAAACGCACCACTGAAAAGACATAGAATGACAAAATGGATAAAATATCACCAGGCAACAATATACTGCCTTCAAGAGACCCATCTCACTAGAAAGGACATACACAGACTCAAAGTAAGAGGATAGGAAACAAATTTTCAGGCGAATGGAACACAAAAGAAAGGAGGAGTCGCGATCCTAATTTCAGACAAAATACCATTTAAGCTATCAAAAATTAAAAAAGATACAGAGGGCCACTACATAATGATAAAAGGTTCACTCCATCAACAAGAAATATCTATCCTAAACATATATGCACCCAACATAGGTGCACCAACATTCATAAAGCAACTTCTAGGAAAACTAAAGAAAGACATTGACTCTAACACCATAATAACTGGGGACTTTAATACTCCACTCACAACCTTAGACAGATCATCAGGACAAAAATCAGCAAGGAGATCCGGAACCTCAATGAGACTCTGGACCAAATGGACTTAATTGATACCTATAGACACTCCATCCAAAGACCACAGA